>NC_056744.1:390466826-390489326 GCF_019279795.1 Protopterus annectens
TAAAATTTCAGCAACATGCCATGGGACTCCTCAAACAAAAAGTGTCTTCCTTTCCTGCTTGTGCAGAATCTAAAGAGTTACAAGAGTTATTGCATTCTGCAAGTCAAGTGACTAAGCATACATTACACTGTGGTTTTGACGCCCTAGAAGCTTCTTGCAGGGCAGCAGTCACCAGTTCTGTACTTAGAAGACATGCATGGCTTAAGGAACAGCCCTTGCCAGACCATGTTAAATCTAAATTATTGGATGCACCCTTGCACAAAGACAACTTATTTGGCACTTAGGCAGAAGAGGTCTTAAAAAAGATGGAAGAAAAAGCTAAATTCTATGCAGACAATTAAGGATTTCCTACAGGTTCAGTCACCAAGGTTCAGCAGGCATTGCCCCTCCAAGCACTGGTCCTTTCCTGCTCCCACCAGGTCAGTTCAGCCCAGACCCCGGGGAAGCAGACCCCTCAGACAACAGCCACAGGGAATGCAGAGATCAAAACAGTGGACTTCCTCCACTTCAAAACCAGGGAGTTCTAAGCCACCCCCTCATGGTAAGAACTCACAATGACACTCCTCTCCCACTCCCTCTGCCCACCTACACTTACCCCTAGGGGGAAAACTCTCCTTTCATGCAAGCACCTGAGCCACCATTACCAACGACCGCTGGGTCCTCAACATAGTGTCTCAGGGATACAGATTTTCTTTCCACATTCTCTCAACCCCAAAAAAGTTCCCATATCTACCTCCAAACCAGTGGGTCGAGGCGAAAAAGCAAGTAATTTCCCTGCTCTCTATGAGGGTAATAGAACACGTTCGTGCAGAACAGATAGGCCAAGGTTTCTACTCCAGACTATTTCTGGTACCCAGAAAAGAGGGCACCTGGCACTTCATCCTCGATCTATCCATTCTAGACACCTTCCTGGTGATACCAAAATTCAAAATGCTCACACTCCAGCAACTGCTACCCATACTCTCCACGGATGTTTGGCTAGCCACCGTAGACCTAAAAGAGGCCTACCTCCACATCCCTACCAGGGAATCATGCAGGAAATATCTATGTTTCAGGGCAGGATCCCTGCACTTTGTTCTCTGCGCTTCCCTTTGGCTTATCTACTACTCCCAGAGTTTTCACAAAATGTCTGGCTCCCGCCATTGCCTTTTGTAGACAAAGGAATATCCAAATTTACACATACTTAGACAACTGTCTAATTCAGGCAGACAGTCAGGAAATGCTGCTCAAGTACCTGGCCTTTGTAAAGTCCCTACTGACCTCCCTAGGGTACACTATCAATGAAAAAAAATGCAAACTAGTACCCAACCAAAGGATTATATTCCTGGGAGCAAGACTGGACACAGCATCCCAGACGGCATTCCTTACACCAGAAAAGCAAACTTACCTATCAGTCTACTTCTCTCAACTAGGCACCAGACCCCAGTCGTCTGGAAAATCCTGCAAGCTCTGGGGTTCATGGCATCTTGCATTCTACTCATTCCATATGCCAGACTGCATATGAGGAAATTTCACTGGTACCTAAAAAGCCTTTGGTGTCAGCACTCTCAAAACCTGGAAACTCTTATACCAATGATACCTTGCCTAAGGAAATATTTTCTTTGGTGGGCAGCAGCATGCTCCCACAACAAGGGACTACCTTTCTCACCACCCCCTGCCACCCAGACCCTCACCACAGATGCGTCAGACTATGCCTGGGGTGCTCACCTGGATGACAGGTGCATACAGAGCCAATGGAGCCCACAGTAAATCCATCTGCACATTAACCAGAAAGAGATGTTAGCTGTCCAGCATGCATTGACAGCTTTCAGGCCCCTACTCTCCACAGGGGCTCTCCTGATCAAAACAGACAACACCGCTGTAATGTGGTATATCAACAAGCAGGGAGGGACTCACTCCTACCCTCTATGCAGGCTGGCCATGACCCTTTGGCACACAGCCTCTGCCATGCAACTCCACCTGTTAGCACAATTCCTGCCAGATTCTCTAAACTCTGTGGCAGACCACTTAAGCAGAAATCTTCTGGACCCACACGAGTGGCAGCTAGACAAAAGAGCCTTCACCCTAATAACTCAGAAATGGGGCACCCCGAAGGTTGACCTCTACACCAACCATCAACTCAGCAAGTTCATCACGGCATAGCTTGGAAAGTGGATGCCCTGTCCTTCCCCTGGGTCAGTCTATCTGTCTATGCATTTCCTCCACTACCTCTCATCACCAGGGTACTGCTCAAAATAAGGGAGGAAAAACCAAGGACAATTCTTATTGCTCCAGACTGGCCTAGTCAGCACTGGTACCCACTGCTGCGCGGCCTATCCCCACTGCCACCATGGCATCTCCCTCCAACTTCAACCCTCCTGACCCAGAGGGAAGGAGAATTCATGCATCCCCAATTGCAGACCCTCAGTTTGGCAGCCTGGCTGATTCCCTGACCACTGATCAATCTGCCAACCTCAGTAAACAGGT
Source organism: Protopterus annectens (assembly GCF_019279795.1). Lineage (NCBI taxonomy): Eukaryota > Metazoa > Chordata > Ceratodontiformes > Protopteridae > Protopterus > Protopterus annectens. Next base: position 390,469,293 of record NC_056744.1, read on the forward strand.
TCTAGATGTTATATGTGAGGCCAGACACCCTAGCACTAGAAAGTCTTATGCTGACAAATGGAAAAGGGTCTGCACCTGGATTCAAACCAAGGGAGCCGATACGGCACAGGCCCTCCCTACCTCTCATCCTGGATTGCCTAGCTGACCTGCTACACAGCAGTCTCTCTTTTTCCTCTGTTAAAATTCATGCCTCTGCTATCTCTGCTCATTTCCACACTGAGCAGCCCCTTTTCTCACACCCTCTGATCAAACAGTTCCACCCAGAAGAGCATCCACCCCAGCTTGGGACCTTAACTTTGTTTTGGAAAAGCTCACCCTGCCACCGTTTGAACCAACATCTTCAGCAGAGATAAAATTTCTCTCCAGGAAGACCACTTTTCTTGTGGCCATCACTTCAGCCAGAAGATTCTCCAATCTACAAGCACTCATGACTGTGGAGCCCTTCATAATCTTCCATGCTGACAGGGTTTCCCTCAGGACTAACCCATCTGTCATGCCCAAAGTGGTGTCCAATGTGGCTCTCGAATCCATTTATTTGCCCACCTTTTTTTCTAACCCACAAAACAAGGGGGAAAGGATCCTGTACTCTCTTGATGTGCACAGACAGCTCAGATTCTAGCTAGACAGGACTAAACCATTCAGAAAGTCTGATCAGTTACTGGTTAGCTTTGCAGCAGGGGAAAAGCCATTTCCAAACAAACAGTTTCCAAATGGATAGCACACTCCATCCATTTCTGTTACAAGCAACACGGGAAACCTCCCCCTAAGGGGGTCAGGACTCACTACACCAGAGCAGCCTCCACCTCTGCAGCTTTCCTCAGAGGACTCCCCACCAGGGACATCCTGGAGGGTGCCACCTTTCCTCAGAGGACTCCCCACCAGGGACAACCTGGGGCTGCCACTTGGACATCTGTTCACATTTTCACCAAGCATTACCACCTGCCTATCTTCTCCAAATCCACGGCAGGCTTTGCCACTGCAGTCTTACAGGGCATCCTAGCCAGCCCCTAGTCTCCTTGACTGCCTCTTTTTCTCAGCTTTGGGAATCAACCCAAATGTGATGGCTGCAACAGTGAAACACGAAGAACATAGTACAGTTGTGTACACTTACCATACATGTAGATGTTCAAGTGTATTCACTGTTGCAGTCCTGGTTTCCGTCCCTCCATCCCCTCCTTTTTTCTCTCTCTCTGTCTACTTACAAGGAACATTTTGTTATTTACTTTCTACTGGTGGGGTTCTTCCACCATAACCTGGCTCCCACTTGGGGGGCTCCTGACAGTTAGGGCAAGAAAAACTGATGTAATGGCGTCGATTGCCTTACTTTATACTACTGATGACCTGACGTCAGTCCTGAAGCGACAGCAACTGACACAGAAATACTAAGCCTCTGGTATTTGGGCCGGCCGAGGGCTACCCAGTCAGGGATAACCCAAATGTGATGACTGCAACAGTGAATACACTCGAACATCTACATTTATGGTAAGTGTACACAACTGTACTTTTTATGTTTTTCTTCTTCACCTATTTGTACGTGCAATGTTTGTCAAATGCCTTAGTAACAGTATTGTTTTTGTATTCTTTAATGCATTTCTTATTGTCTTTGCCACTATGGCCTGGGTTGTGGCTGAAAAGGTTCCCTGGACCAGTCCACTTACCCAGTTAAATTATTAAGATTGCAGTATAGTATGTATACTTCAGAGTGTCAAACACACGTTCAGTGATTTTTACATTATGCTATCCTTTCACGTGCTCCATTTCTTTTTTTTTTTTTTTTTTTTTTTCAAATAATTTTATTTGTAGGATCATAGGAGGTTCCTAGGACCTTTACTAGACTAGCCGTGTAAAAAATTTGTGCACCCTAATTGACCGTAGTTCGATGGTCATTGTTAGAATAATTCTTTGATCAGCACCAACTACCCTGTCCATGAAAGACATAGGTGCCACCCTGTGGTGAATTTACGGTCACCCATCCAACTGTCAAGGTTGTTCTTAAATAGGGTCATTGAGGAGCTCTGCTTCATGTGAAGTGGGAGCTTATTCCAAAAGAGTGGCAATTTCTGGGAGATATATCTGTCTCTCCAACATGCTTTGTTAATGTCACAGGCTAGGTTGAGATCCCTGGAACAAGTGACTGTTGTCCCATTTGATTTAGAGATGTGCAGCATTTCCATTAGGGCAGAAGTCAGAGACTGCTGTGTAGGCCAGGCACAAGTCACCTCCCAGCAGCATGTATGATACAGAGTACAGTGACAGGGCTTTCAGTCTGTCCATGTATGTCATGTTTTGGATGCTCTGGATTCTCTTAGTTAGAAACCTCTGTGGTCTCTACAGGTGCTGCAGGTGTCTGGTGAGATACATGCAGAAGGAGGTATTGTACTCAAATGGCGGTCTGATAAGGGTTGAGTACAGCAGATTTATAACCGCCTTAGACTTGGATGCGATGCTGTTATTTATGATATGCGCAATGTAGAAGGCTTTCCTTACCACTATGGACACATGATGATCGAAGTTTAGATTGCTATCAACCTGTGTTCCCATGTCTCTCACAACTGGGTTTGAGCTTAGAGGGGTACTATCTACATCATAATTAGCAGGGGCTACTTCTTTGCCAGAAGGGATAGTGAGGCATTTTTTTGCATTTAGATTTAGTCCATGACTTTGGCATCAATCATTTCTCTGCATCAGCCCTTCTGTAATATGTTTACATTGTTGGGGGACTCAGTGATTGCACCCTGTTTTCAGTCATTTGCAAACTTGGTAAGCCACAGGCCATCTTCTTTCACCTGGACCTCAGAGAAATAGATTCCAAACAGAGTAAGGAGCCCAGCACAGATCCCTGTGGTACCCCACTGGTAACTGGTCTACTGGTGGAAGCAGACTCCCCAACTTTCACAGTGTACATTTTGTCAGTGAGCCAGTTGGCTACCCATCTAGTAGCATATGGGTTAATCCCCAGTTGGGAGAGTTTCTCAATGATCCCTGAGTGGGGGATGGTGTCAGAAGCCTTCCTAAATCAAAATAGGTGGTATGTACTGCTTTGCCCTCATCCAGGGTTTTGGTGATGTTCTCAAAGGAGTCTACCAGGTTTAATAAGCAAGATCTACCCTTGAAAAAACCAGAGTAGATCAGGTCAAGAGTTTGAAGGTTGAATGTGTCCTCGTTGATAAGGTCTATCATGATTCTTTCCATGGCCTTTCAGGTAAGGCTGGTCAGGCTTATCGGTCGATAGTTTCCTGGGTTGTTGATAGACCCCTTTTGTGCAAGGGGATTACTGTTGCTGTTCTCCACTCTGCCAGAAGAAAGCCAGTGCTCAGGCTTTGGTTACAGAGAGTGCCAAGTGGTTCCACTAGGTCTTGTTTCAGATTGTTTAGTAAGCAACCTGGGATGCTGTCTGGTCCCATAGAGGTTAGGCTGTGTTTTTGGCCATGTAGAGTGCTTGTATGACCTGTTCTTTGGAGATGCACAGTAGAGGACTGGTGTCAAGAATGCTTTAGAGTATGGCTGGTGAGGACGGGGGGTGAAGTTATTTCCAATCAGTGTGAGTGGTACCTTCCACTATAAGTTCAGCACACAGCTGGGCATTCCCTTTTGGTTCTGGACATAGCTAAAGAATGCCTTATGCTTGTCTTTAGCTAGGGATGCTAATTTAGTCTCATAACTAGTCTTAAAGGGCTTTGCAAGATATCTGATTTGCTTGTTCAGGCTGTGGACGATATTCTTCCTCTGTTATGTAAGTTCCCTCTTGTTCTTAGATATCAATTTCTTTCTTTTGTTGTACAACTTATTCATACTTACAGTCCACCAGGGTGGCTTGATTTTTCTGGAGGATCTGGTTTTAGTCCTGCCAGGTACAGCTGAGTCAATACATTTGTTTAAGTGGCTATATAGGGCATTTGTGTACTCTTCTGCATAGGAGTCATTGTTGACTGTGTTAGCAGGGGTTTTGAAAGTTTTTATACCATCACATTGTAGGCTGTAGTTTGCTTTGGAGAAATTTTTCAGTTTTTTTGCTCCTGTGGAGGGTGTCAGGTCTGATCTTTACTTCAGACGAGACTGATTTATGGTCTGACCTTATCAGGGAGGTCAACACACAGGGGGTAGTGCACTGACCCCCCCCCCATGTTCGTGAACACTAGGTTTAGGACATTTGATCCCCGTGTGGGGGTGCAGACCAACTGTTCCAGGCATTTGAATTAACAAAATCCAGGAACTTCAGAGTTATTGTGTTTGTGCTCATGTAAGTCACCCAATCAATGGAAGGATAGTTAAAATCTTTCATGACCAAGGTGTCTGGCTGTATACTGAGCCACTCTAGCAAGTCCAGGTAGCAATTTTAACATATTTACAGTATATACATATAAAGGAGGAAGGAAGATTTAAATTCTTTTACATAATAGACATTTTTCACATGATCAAAAAACAAACTTCAAAATTGGTTTTCATCATATTTCACTGTTAACATCTCCAGTCCATCCCAACAAGAAAGTTTTATAATGTCATTTCAGATCTTAACTTCTTTGATTCTTTTATCATTATTACATAGAATTGTGGCTAAATACATGTCCACTATGTACTGCTTTATGGAACCGGGGTGAAACTTAACATTAGGTTCCGTGTTTCTAATGTACGTTTTGACCCCAGTTCCATAAGGCAGTACATAGTGGACATGTGTTTATAGAATCTGACACTCCATCTCAAGAATATTGTATGGAACCTTTACTTAACTTTGCCTACATTTTCAGTGAGCCACAAAGCTTGTTTCTATGACACTTGTTACTGTCCACGTAATGACAACTTGTCAGCCACAGCAGGGAGAACTTTCTTAGGTGCTGGAGTGGGACTGATAAAACCAGCAAGGAAGAATTAGAGCTTGAGTTATAGAAATATGAGTAGTAACTAGAACAGAAACGCATGGCAGATTAGGAAGAGAGATGTTTAGGATACAGGGATAAAAGTGCTGCTGGAATGGTTTGGGAGAAAGGAAACTTGACAATACAGAGGTATTGTTAGCAGACAACAGCATCCATGCAATTGTCTTTGGAGTTTAGGTCTTATTTTTCACACCAGTTTTGATTTATCAGTCTTTTATGCTCTTATATATTTGATGGCGAATGAAATAAAGTTAACAACTAAAATGTTTATGATCCTGATTGCTGTTGCTCAAAACTAAAACATAAAAACTGAAACAAACCCGGGGATTCATGAAAGGGCCTAGCACAAAAAGGCCATACTTTTGATAATTGATCATTTAGGAACATGTTAGCTGTGATGAGGTAAGAGCTCATTACTGGCTAATTTTCATATCTCTTAATCATATTCACTACTTCAATGTGCAGACCATTGCTGATTTGCATATCGCTGTAGTAAACTGCTGTTTGTGTAGGCAGTGGCATTCCTCCCAGTCACCCCCACACACACACACACACACACACACACACACGCATGTACACAAAACACAAACTTAAATACGCACACACACACACACACACACACACACACACACACACAAACATACACAAACTGTAGTCCCTGTACCTGCCTTTGACCTGTCTGCCCTCCCATGGTTTCTTCTACCCCCATCCTGAAGTAGGTGCCATTAAGGCAGTTGATAAAAGAGTAATTCCTAGCATCTAGTTAATCCCCTCACTCCCACATCCCTGTCCTGAAGTCAGTACTGTTAAGGCACTTGCTGTTAAGACTAATCCATGGTGTCTAGTGAATAACCCCACCCCAATCCCTGTACTGCTGTCAGTGCTGTTAACAAACTTATGTTAGTGGTATCATTGGGGAATAGTGGTCCGCCTTATCCACATAGTTATGTCAGTGTCTTTAGCACACTTACTTTAATGATATCCCTGGTGAATAATGGTTCTTCCCACCCCCCAGTGCCTGTAGTGATGTAGGTGTCATTAAGGAACTTAAGTTAATGTTATCCCTAGTGTTTTGTGGTCCCCCCCCCCCACCCCAGTCCATTTTCACCATGTTCAGTACTGTGATATGGTGGGTATGGCCATGCTGATCTACATGGCCAAGCAACTTCTTGAATCGCTTGTCAATGTAGATGCCTTCCTGAAGGCAGTTCCAGGGAGAGAAAAAGAGCACATGGCAAATTAGCATATGCCTCTCCCCCAGAATACCTCATTAGTACTCAGCATGGCCATAGGGCTCCATATCTTTGTGACTGAGCACCTTGCAGCACCATGTTAGGGCAGTTGCTCAATCGGGAAAAGATATTGAGACATGTACACTATCGAATCCTGGGCAAAGTTCTATTGCAGTGCCCTTTAGACAGGTCTGTTAATTTATTGTGCTTTTAAAATTTCACCAACTTTTAGAATTTCTAGTTGATGTGTGCTATGTACAGGTCAGCTTCTCCCCAGGTAATTGTTTTTTTTTGTTTTTTGTTTTTTTTGCCCAGGTTTTAAAAAAGTGTCCTTATAATAAAGGTTTAGTTAACCAAAATATTTGTGCGGAAATTATTTTGTTCAACGTTTTTGAGCTTCTCTCATAAACATCTTGATTTACTTAGGCCAGGTTATGTGTATCACTGTCTAAACCAAAACATACAAACTGGTTTGTAGACAACTTACTTAGATATAGGCATGTTACTTTAAAAGCAACCTTTTATGGTTATAGGGTATAACAGCTACAAATTGTGCACTCGTGTATTAAAAGTCTAGGAAGAGAAAAGCAAAGAGTGTAACAGCAAAATCTGGAGATATTTATAAGTTTTCTAAGTATGAGGTCTAATAGATTTATAGGTTAGTACTAGGCTAACTGCCCTTGTGAGCCATTTTAAGCCTAGCCAATTATCCCTTGTGAGACTCAAACCCTGCACCTTGTGTTTGGAAGGCAAACACCTTAACCATTAGGCCACCCTCCCAACCCAATGGTGCTATGATATGAAGTTGTGAGTGCAAAACTTATTTTTTGCCTACATTTGTGTTATAGAGTTCCTATATTAAACAAAACATATAAGCTTTGGCAGTAATGACAATCTTTGTTGTAAACTGTGAACAATAAAATAATGAAATAAAATCTATATAATTTGTTGAAGCTGTATGAAGTGCATTAAAGGGGAAAAAATGCCCAATGGTTGATACTGCTTGTCTGCACGTAACCAGCATGTTACCGTATTGCGTAAGTATTGTATATAGTAGCATACGGATATGTCCAGAGGTGTAGTTGCCCAAAAGTGTACCAGATCTTACTCTCTCAAAAAAAAAAAAAAAACCTCTTCTCCTAACATACAGAACAAAAGAAAAGAAAAAAGAGCTCTGCAGCTCTCAGTTCTGACCGCAAATGTATTATAGAGCAGAAGTTGGAACCAGTTGCTCATGTCCTCTTAACATTTTGCGTCTGGGGTGGTTACACCCATCGCCTCACCCTAGCTACACACTGGACATGTTATAGAGTCAATATGTTCTGGGTCCTGTTTAAAAAAATTAGAGAAAACCAAGAGAACAGTAATGCTTGAGTTTTAATTTGTAACCCAAACTAATGTTTTTCCTCAAAAAAAAAATGTGGGAACTGTTCACAAATGGAGAATAATAACGTACTGTTGTTGTGTTGTTTTCATGATATGCAAATTAATAAACAAGCTCCTTAATAGTTTTGCATCACAGTGAGTGGTTAGTGTTTTTGTAAATATTATCCCTTGCAATGCCCTGAAGGGGCCCACCACCCTGATATCATTTTTATTTTTCTTCTAGACCCACTTTTTCAAACATGCATTTTCTGTTTCCATTTTATGACACCCATTTGTCCCCCTTTCCAGTGGTATGCAGTCACAGCAGTCTGATTTTCTTTCTTCTGAGTGTAAAGAGTTCATTGTATCCTTTGGCATGCATCTCTCACTCTCTCTCTGCATTTTGGTAATAATCCACTGAACAGATAAATCATATACAGTTTAAATGTTTTTCTAGAAAGAGCTCCTTAATGTCTTGGCTTTTGGTAAAAACGTAGCCTGTTAGTGCTTTTGGTAATCACTTGTCTGTTTTAAACTGGATTACAAATAAGAAAACTATGCAATACAAAATGCATGCCACATCTGTTAATTAGAACAATAAAATAAAAATCAGGATATTGAAGAAAACTGTCCAGTCTTGAACATTAGAATTTTTGGAGTGTGTGAGGATACCATGACTGAAAAGTTTAAGATGTTCCTCAATCAGTTTTTATGATGATCTCCCAGAGTCAAATAACAGTGGTAGTATGAAATCAAAGATAACTTTCCACTTGCTTGAAAATGAATGTAAATGATTCTAAAACCAGTTTTGAACTATTAGTAATAGTGTCATGCGTCGTAAAAGATCCTCAGGAAAGTATGAACTGTGGCTGAGATTCACAGTCATTTTCTACAAAACTGTCCACTCTATGGACACAAGGTTTTGTGGGACTTGTGCAGTTATCTTGCGGGTACACAAAAATGCAGCACTGAGTACCACACAGCAGGTAAATACCTCCAAATATCAAACTGGGAATAGAATTGTGCCACACTGCATACAGGGAGTGGTTGTAAGCAGTGAGGAGCTTTTCTGTTAGGTTACTACACAGGAATGACTAATGTAGTTCAGAAAGGTCTAGAAATGCCTTATGATCATTATTCATGCCTGTATGATAATATTTTTCTGCAGCTCATTTGGATTTCTTTAACTGTACCTAATATTGGTGTACAGAGTATTGTTATGTTACAGGCCTGTATTAAGATGAGATGCTGGTGCAACTGCTCACCAGTTCACATGGGAGCAGTGCTGCGGGTTAAAAGAGTAACAGCATTTCTGTACAGGCAGCATCAGTGCAAACTGATATTAAGCCGAGGCGCCAGAGTGTATATTAAATAACTTTTGTGGACGCTGGTTTGTCATATTTGTGTCCAATTTTCCATTTTGGTGTTGTTTTTGATCTTAAGGTTTCGCCTTAATTGAGTAGGTGTGTTCGTATGTGTGTGTGTGTGTGTGTGTGTGTGTGTGTGTGTGTGTGTGTGTGTGTGTGTGTGTGTGTGTGTGCGCGTGTGTAGAGTGATCTAATCAAACTGCTTTCTCAAAACTGTCTTGACTGTCAGAAGGTTGTTAATAACAAAGCACATGTTAATGTGTGCTCCTATGCCACAGACTGAAATTTTAATTAGGTGTCAGGTCAAGTGGGAAATGGGATATGAGAAATGAGAGTGTATCTCTCCGTTCCTAGCTGAGATCTGAGTTTTGTATGTAGGTAGCCCTGGCATTGCACAACTGCTGACTGGCTGTTATCAGCTCCTGGTAAGTGGAAATCAATTCATGTTTTTCACTGTGGTGCCTGTTAATGTGCATTCTAGCCCAAATCCACTTATTTTCTCACTGCATAGTTCTGCTGTTTACTGTCCTTTAGGATGGATTGATTCATTTCCAGCTCTCTGAAGGATGATCAATGCACTGTGCTAGCCTAACATCACAATAAAATCTCTTTTAAATAGCTATTTGCCTCTTCAGTGATTGGAAATACTCCAGACAGACAGCAGCTAAGTCTTTTCAAAACTTAAAAGTATGCCTTAGCTATTCATATTTTATTTTTATTTATTTAACATTTGTTTACCGGGAAAGCCCAACTTGGAACAAAGCCAGTTTTCAGTGGAGGCCTAGGGAGAAATGCTCCAAATACATGTCTTTGTAACGTGGAAGGAAACTGGAGTACCCGGAGGAAACCCACACAAACGCAGGGACGACATGCAGACTCCACACAGAAGGGTCCCCAGCCGAGAATTGAACTGGAGAACCTCTTGCTGTGAGAAGACAATGCTACCGCTGCACCACTGCACCATCTCAAATTGTGATGTCATAGAGGAAGTTTTGCCTAACTCAGGTAGCTGGGCACAAATCGTTCGTGGATTGTGTGTAGCAATATCTACTACATGGCTGTGGAGTGGTGTAATGTCAAACTAAATCAGACACCTGCACCTCTAGGATAGTTTGAACCAGTAACAAGCTCAGCATCTGTTCTGAAGTATCTGTTTATGAATCATTAATTGCCAGTGAGTGCACTTTTCTTTATTTCTCACTGTATTCAAAAATGCACTCTCCAGTGTTGGCTTTATTTTAAATTAAATACTACATGTATCTTACATGAAATCATTTAGAAGGCAAGAGCATGCATAGTGGTTCATTTCTGGCTGGTAAAAACTATATGAATTTTGCAAGATAAAAGATGAGTTCCTTGATTGTATTTTACATAAAGTAAGGTTAACTGGTTAAGTCTGTGTCCATTCGTAGAGATTTTTTTTATTGAAACGGGGTCAGTTTTGTGTTTTACATGCAGTGTTTTCTGCAGCAATGCAATTAAGCCATAGAAATGATGGTAAGAAAGAAAGTGTGTGCCCATTGGGAAATGCCCTAGGCCCCAGAATGCTAAGATAGTGGTTATTGTATTTCATTTATTTCATATTGTACTTTTTTGCTTCCCAGCTATATTTTCTGTCTCTTGTCTGATGAAGAAATGTATTTTTTAAGGCCACTGCAGAGCATTAGTTTACTTCTCATTCTCCATTAATTTGGATAAGGAGTTGAGCCAATCAGAAAAAAAGCTTTTCTGAAGTTCAGTAGTGCAGTCTTTGAAAAAAATGATGCAGTGTGTTTGGTATATATATGCGTCTTTCGGCTTTTCCCGGTTAGGGGTCGCCACAGCGGAACTTCGGTCCGCTAATGATTGGCAGTTGATTTTTACGTACCAGCTTGTCAGCCCTGACGCACAACCTTCAACGAAGGTATGCCAATTCATGCATGTCTCCACACAGAAGACGCTCTAGCTGAGAATCGAACCGGACAGCGTCTTACTGTGAGGTGACAATACTACCGCAGCACCACCACCGCGGATATGCAGTGTATTTGGTGTGGTGTACCAAAACGTCACAACAGTGGTGTGGAAGAACAGTGGGTTATATTGCAGCTGCCACCAGTGAAACAAAAGTTCTTTGGCTAATCAAATATCCAAATTAAAAAGAAGGGAAAACTACAATGTGGATCTTGAATAAGGTGGTGTTGAAGGTTAGGGAAAAACATAGCATTTTAATAGAATAACCATGCCTTCGAAATTTCTGAATGAGCTATCCCTGAGATATTCTATTTGATGCGAGGTTTTGGGTTGGTGGTAATGTAAAGGCCAGTGCTTTTGTGGAGCAAGGGAGGCACCCATGTAAATAGGGTCTATATCGAATGATCATTTCACACTGCATTGAATTTTTATTGAATGCAACCTTTCCCATGTTGCACATAAAAAAGACACTGTTTAAATCAAGATGTAACAATACACATAAAAAAATCATCATAATAATCTGGCTTTTTTCCAGAGGGGCAATCATCCTGCACCCCCCCTCCCCTACTGCCCGCTGGTTTAAGTATTCCAACTCAGATCTCACAACAGTGGAGAAAAAGGCAAGTTCCCTTATCTCATATTGTACAATCTTGCAGACAGCACACCCTGTTTTGCAAACTGCTAGCAGTTTAATTGAATCAAACAGACAGATTCAGTTACACTGCTAAAACTAAACAAAATGCAGATAGTTGATCATCTGCATACATCAACATAATAAACTTAGTTGTAATGTGGAAAGTAGTTTTCAACCATCTGCATTCTGCCCAGGACTATAATGAAAGCAACTTTTCATTGGCACAGTGGTACAGCAGACTTACTGCTGTGTCACAGTGCTTAATTCTCTGGCTGTGGTTTTGGTTGTGATTCATTCTGTGTAGAATCTGTGTGTGTGTCCTCTCTGTCTCTGTATGTTTTGCTTTCCAAGTGCTCTGTTTTTCCTCCCAACACCATTAGCTTGCAGTAAGTGAATTATCATTTCTCTAACTTGCCTGCAGTTAGCTGTGCACAGTGAAAGTCTGTGTGTGTGTGTGTGTGTGTGTGTGTGTGTGTGTGTGTGTGTGTGTGTGTGTGTGTGTGTGTGTGTGTGTGTGTGTGTGTGTGTGTGTGTGTGTGTTATGATAGATCTTACTTGCTAGGGTTAGTGTAAGTATGTGTATATGTGTGAAGTAATAGTATAGTCTTATCTGTGGACACATACACAACTCTTCTGGCTGTCAGAAAATAAAAACTGTTAAGTAATTAACTTTCAAAGGTTAAAGCATAAAAATGTATCATAGAAAGTATATGCTGTCAGCGCTTCTGGGGGTCTCCAGGAGAACAGGGCCCTTGTCTACATTAGGGGAGTTTGACACGAGCTTTGTACAGACCCTATCCTCAACAGAGAGTAGGCAATATGAGACAGAGAATAGTTGGTGTTTTTTGAGTCTGTCTATATAGGACAAATTTTTAAGGCCTAGGACCTCTTTGTGAGGTACTTTTGCGGCCTCTCCTGTTGTTGCAGGTGTTTGGTGAGGTACATGCCAAACGGGGCATTGTACTCAATGATTGGACTAATGAGGGAAGAGTAGAGGGAGACAATGACCTCTTTTTTCCTGGATGCAAAACCCTTAGTAATGAGATGTGCCACATAGGACTTTCTGACCACAGTGGCAATGTGGTGGTCAAAAGAGAGGTTGCTGTCAACCTGTGTTCCCAGATCTTTTATAATGCCTTCTGTGTTCAGTGGACTACCATTGATGTGGTAATTCATGGGAACTGTTGTTTTCCTAAAGGGGATGATGACACATTTTTTGGCATTGAGCTTAAGGCCATGGTTCTGATGCCAGTTGTTGGTCTCAGTGAGGCCTTTCTGCAGGATGTCAACATCATTTGGGGAGTTAATAATAGCTCCCAACTTGTAATCGTCTGTGAACTTTGTCAGCCAGAGTCCCTTCGTGTTGGCCTGGACTTCAGAGAAGTAGATACCAAACAGGAGAAGACCCAGGACCAAACCCTGTGGGGCTCCACTCGTGACTGGTCAGCAGTCTGACTTGGAGTCAGCTACTTTCACACTGTGGGTTCACCTTTGAGCCAGGTTGCAACCCACCTAGTGATGTAGGGGCTGATGCCTAGCTTAGTGAGTTTTTCTATGATTCCTGAGTGGGCAATGGTATCAAAAGCCTTGGCCAGATCAAGATAGGCTGTATGAACCACCTTGCCTTCATCCACAGCTTTGGTGACTGACTCAAAGAAACTGACCAAGTTGAGCAGGCATGATCTACCCTTCACAAAACCAAACTGTGTGGGATCCAGAGTTTGAATATTTCCTATATACTTGTTTATTAGGTCCATGATGATGTGTTCCATAGCTTTGCATATCAGACTCATCAGGCTAATGGGGCGATAGTTCCCAGGGTCTGTAGTCGCTCTTCCTTTGTGGAAAGGGATGACTGTAGCAGTGCACCATTCGGTAGGGACAAAGCCTGAGGTGAGGCTGTGATTGAACAGGGCACACAGGTGAGGTGCCAGTTCACTCTGTAGTTCATGTAGAACACAGCCAGGGATATTGTCATGTCCCATAGAAGCTGTATTCTTGGCCTTGGACAGTGCTGTTTTAACCTGTGCAGCAGTAATACTGGGTGCCTGCCAATCTATTGGTATTGTGACTGGTCCTTTGGGGGGGGGGGGTAAAGTTGGCACTGAATCTGTCAGCCAGTATATTGGCAATGTCTGTTGGTTCGGTATAAGAGGTACCATTGTGCAGTAGCTCAGAGCAAATCTGGGTATTGTCATGGAGATTCTTTACATAACAATACAAGGCCTTGTGGTTGTCTTTACTATCTGCTGCAATTCTGTTTTCATAGCTAGCTTTAGAGGATTTGATGAGGGATCAGGAGTATAATCATCTAAATCACCAACATTTTCAGAACCCACACCAGTTGGGCTCCCAAACAACAGAACAAGCCACAACCCAGGAGGAACAAACAGAGGTCCCACAAACGGAAGAGATAGAAATTAATCTCAATGATGGCCCTAAAGTAGTCACTAATACCATAGGGGACTTCAAAATTTACTTTTTCCCACTATATGTGACATCAGATTTAGTAGAGTTACTGGCGAAGGGGTATACATTTGTTCCTAGTTTCCATATGGACCTACCAAGGACAATTATTGATTTCAGATGTTTTACTAAGAAATTGAACTTGAAGGTGTTACTGGGGGAATGGTTCATTTGAGACGAATAACCCCTTACGTATAGCCAGTACATTCAACCCTCCAATTAATCCTACGCTACAAGCATTTGAAAGGATGTGTGAGTTGGACCTCCGTTCGATATATGGTAGAACAAATATGGAATACTCACCTCTACTTAGTACAAAATATAATGTGTCTAAACAAGAGTGGTAATCCTTGATCCTCTTGAGAACAGCAGATGTGAGAGTTAGCAAGCCTGATAAGGGCGGGAGTCTAGTCGTAATGGATAATTGTGAATATGTAGCCCATATGTATAAGATCTTGGCTACAGAAGCATATCAAAAGGTCTCCCTGAATGAATTCAATGTGGCCCAACAAAGAATTAGGAGTCAAATTGAGGAATTATTTATAGATGGAAGAATTGACATAAATACTTGTAATTATTTAAGTATGCCATTTCCCTGAACTCCAGTCATATTCAGGATCCCTAAAATCCATAAAGTAATGACAGACCCCCCCCCCCTCCATGAGGCCCTTGGTAGATGCAAGAAATTCAATCACTTACCCCTGCGCCAAATCTACCACTCGAAACACAAATTTGTAAGGACTCATGGTCTTTCTTACAGAAAATAGATCAAGTAAAGTTTGATGAAGACCATAGGTTCCTTACAATAGATGTGAAAGATGTGTATACCTCAATCCCTCACGAAGTATGGTTAGAGTGGATAAGATCTTTCTTGAATAGGAAGGGTGCTATCAATACGGATATTGACCTGGTGCTCGAAGTATTGGATTTAACCTTATCCAATAATTTTCTTCTTTTTTGATAGGGAATATTACTTGCAAAAGATAGGGGTGGCTATGGGGTCACCTTGTGGGGCAAGTGTGGCTAATTTAGTTATGGCCTAGTGGGAGTTCGAATTCATCTTCAAAGACAAATTAATTAGAGATGAGATTATTTTATATACACACTTACTTGACAATATTTTTATTATCATCAAGGGTGATAGAGATAAAGCAGAGACCCTGGTAGACTATCTCAGTAACACTACAAACATTTTAAAATTCACATTTAGCTTAGTAAGGATGAGATTAGTTACTTAGACATCAACGTAAAGAAGGATGTCCACAATCACAAGCTATGCAGCAAGAGTGTATAGAAAGACCACATATTCGAACTCCTTCTTACACTTCACAAGTAGTCACCCCTATCACCAGAAACGCTCTGTAGTTAAAGGGCAACTGGTAAGGGCGGCGAGGATAGTAACCCTAAAGGAAGACTTCCTAAATGAATGCTTGAAATTGAAAAGAATGTTCCTCAGTAGGGGCTATCCTGAAAAACTGATCAAATCCTTGATTCTGGAAGTGAAACTCAAGAGGATTAAAGGAATTTATGCCCCCATATTGAGTTATCACCAACTGGAGTAGTCCTCTTGGTGAAACGGAACAGAGTAACATCAGAAGGGAGTCTATTTGACTAGTGTAAATAACTTCCCCTTGTGTTTGATCACTACCTTTAACATGGATAGCCAGATGGTTAGGTATATTTTAAATAAAAACTGGGACCTAATCAATAGAAATGTAGATTTGGCAAGTAGAATAGGAGGTCCACCTAAGATTACATTTAAGAGGGGACCCAATGTGAAGAACTTATTGGAGGGTAAAATAACAAAGAAACCTAAGCTGGCTGGCATGTTTAGATGTGAGGCATGTAATTTTTGTAGGCACATTGGAGTAATCAGTTTGTTCTATATTAATGGTATGAAATATAGCATTAGACATAAATTTATCTGCAACTCAAAGGCTGCCATCTACCTTGCTAAATGCCAACAACGTCCTGCCTATTATAAAGGTAAAACGGACCGGAAGGTCTGTGAACCATTTACGAGCACCAATATGCAATCAGTAAGAGCAAGTTGGAGAATGCCTTGGCGAAACATGTTTCTTGCTTTACAGACCATTCATTTAAATATTCAGCCATTGATCATGTCACATACAATATAAGGGGTTGTCCAGAGAGTTTAAAGTTGGAAGAACTTGAATTGCTTTGGCAAATCAAGCTTGATGCCTATAAATATCCAGGGTTGAATGATGCTTGTTCGATCAACTGTATCCCAAAACTGAAAAGTGTGGGAAGATAACCTACCTAATAGAGCGAACATCTGTGTAGCTTTCTAATCGTATTTGAATACAAGCTCATTCAGCTTGTATTTATAATGTACATTATAATTTTAATCATACAGCTTAGCTCCATAATGTTCTATATATGTTATCCTTACACCTCTTGAGCTTGTAGTACATGTCGGTGGTTTTGTATACTTTTGCATGTTT
The DNA here is from genome assembly GCF_019279795.1 of Protopterus annectens. Taxonomy (NCBI): domain Eukaryota; kingdom Metazoa; phylum Chordata; order Ceratodontiformes; family Protopteridae; genus Protopterus; species Protopterus annectens. The sequence continues at coordinate 390,485,646 of NC_056744.1, forward strand.
GTAGCTTGTTATTCTTGGGGGACAGTTTCATGCCCTTCTTTTAAGTTATGTGTTGGGGCCATATATCTATTTAGTGATTTTGATTGATTAATTTTTTATTATGTATTTTTTATTTTTCTCCTTGTATTAACTTTGATGCAAATTAATTGAAAATTTCTTTGAGTGAATGGGCTTTATATAAATATTTCATTACGCCCACTATATGCTTCTATAGATATGGATAGTTTGGGTCCTTTTTTCTACCAATCCCTCTGCCTCAACTGAAGCCTCCATCCAATATTACTCAGTCCATTTCAGTTATTTAGAGACATTGTTAGTGTTAGTGGTGTCGTTTTCTGTCAGTGGATGTATTTACCACCACTATCTTTAGTTGTTAGTGTCAGCTCATTCTGTTTATGGACACATGGTGCAACTGTTTTAGTGTGAAGAGTAGTGCCGGGGTTGTTGTTGGTGTTTGTGAAGCCAGCTGCCAATACAGCACGCCTACTCAGTTACGACCAAGCTGTGTAGGGCGGAGTTTCATGATAACAGACCCGCAAATACGTTAACTGATGGAGGTTTGGATTGAACGCATTCTACCTTCTGGCCCTAGCTGCCTTATGAAATTCCTTAAGAAATTTCTTTCAAAAAGAAGTTATATCAAGGTAGTTGCATTTATTCAGCCTTGAATAGGACTGATGGGTCAAGTCTAAAATGTAGATTTATTAAAATGCATTTCAACATGTTTGATATAACGACATTGCAACTATTTATTTATGTGTTCTGTCCTTTTGAAATGTCATTAGGCACCGCATTCCTTCCATCTGTGCCCGATACATTTTTGATGATTTTAATCAAAGTATTCATCTGTGCTTGATATATTCTGGATATATTTAACTAAGATTTTAAACACCTATTTTAATAAGGTCATTTTTTAAATATATGTAAGTGTGATTTAGTTGATCCACCTACATACTGCTGTTAGGTATGCAATGAATGTTTGTAAGGGGCGGCTATGTGTTAATTATTGTGTTGACAACTGTGAGTTTAGTGTATTGTCATAGGTGTTTTTTGAAACATGTGACTTTATTTTGTATGCTTTTAAATGGAATGGTTTTAGTTAATTTTTTAGCCTGAAGAAGTTCGGCCAGAGAGTTGAACAAAAGTGTGCATTGGGTTGAAAGCAACTAACATATCGTTTGTGGTCTAGCCGTGGCTTTCTCGACAGGTTTATTTTCAAGAAGTTTAGTTTGTTTTTGTACGCTGATTTGATGAGGGATCTCAACTTTTTGTTGAAGCTGATAAGGGAGTTTTTCCAGTCTTGGGACTTCACCTTATTCCACATCAGTTTCCTCCTTCTGTTGTAGAGTTTGTTTATGGCAGGGGACCACCAGATCGGCTTCCTTTTTTTTTTGGAGAAGAGCATCTTGGTTCTATTGGGTATGCATTTGTGTACGTGTTCGTACAGTGGATTAGTGTATGATTCGGTGGTCATGCAACTATTCTCCATTTGCTCGTTCATTATCTTCTTCTTCTTCTTCGGCTTTTCCCGGTCAGGGGTCGCCACAGCGGATCACCTGTCCACTCATGATTGGCAGTGGAGTTTTACGGTGTTGAGTTGCCAGCCCGGCACCCAACCTTCCACAGACACATACTCACACCTAGGACCAATTTAGAGTGTCCAGTCCCCCTACAGCATGTCTTTGGGATGTGGGAGGAAACCGGAGCACCCGGAGGAAACCCACGCGACCACAGAAAGGGCATGCAGACTCCGCACAGAAGGTACCCCAGCTGAGGATCGAACCGGAGAACCTATTTGCTCATTTATTATAATTCTTTTTATTCACGGTCTAGCTTTTGAGCACACAGGTGTTCACATCTCATTACAGCAAGTGATCTTAGGTATAAATGAGTTAAGAAGTCTCAAAGCAACCCCCTCCCTCCATACAAAGGTCTTTTCTGTACTGAGCACTAAATGTGATGTTGGCATTATGCAGAAAAATAATTATAATACTGTAAAAATTGAGTAACAGTAAGTGCATATCATCACTAAATGTTATAAAAGTTGACATACCATAACCACTGCACTTTGTACCATAATGCTTTTTGAAATGATACACCCCCACAGTCATGCTTGAAAAGAGTCTGATTCATTTTAGTGGCACCATTGAGAAAAACCTGGTGGAAGCATGACAAATCATCCCAAAAAGTGCATTGTTGTTCACATGATACTGAGCAATTGCATTTTTACGGTTTATATTATGCGACAATTTCAGCATCAGTCCTGTTAACTTACAGTATTTCTCTGCCAGTGCATTGAGTTTTCTCCATCACAGTCTGAAGCCCTGGCACTGTATCACAGAGATACTGAGCTTTTCATATATTCAGACGCCCTTTGCTGTCACTGTACTGGTGTGATTTTATACAACCTTCTGACAGCTTGTCACTATGTGTCTTTTTTTTGAGACACACTGATCAGTGTCTGCTTTACAATATTGGTAGGTAGCACTTTCTACAATGGGATAGCCTAGGCAGCCAGACAGCATCTGTAATGTTTGAAGAAAGCAGACTTATTACCTTGAGATCCGTGTCAGTTTACTACTAGCAGATGAGTTAATTGTCGATGAGTTAATTGTCATCTGAAAGGGCAAAAGCAAGTGAAGGGGACAGGAAATAACGGGTGGATTTTCTCTGAAATCCTCTTTCTAATTTAAAATGAGTTATGTAAACGACTTAATGTACCTCATTCTCTGAGATTAATGGTATTTTGTTGCACCAAAGTTAGATGGCCCAAGGAAACACATAGCAATAATTTTGTAGTAATAAGATGCAAAAAGAAAACATATCAGCATTCCAGAATTTTTAAGGTCTCTGCTTAAAATTGTAACTTCCTATATTTATTTTTTTGCCAGAAAATCCAAGTTTTATTCCACAGACACACCCAGTCAGTCCTCTTCCTTTTTTGAGCCTTTATTAAATTATCATTTTACTATGTTCATTTCTTCAAATACAGTTAGTTTAGATCTGGATTTCCATTTTCTAGTAATTGTTTCTTGGTAGCCAGTAGAATTAAACTTAATAAGAACTTACTGTGTCTAGGCAATTCATATCCTGTGTCACAGCTCAAAAGAATGATTTCCTTAGTTACAGCCATTTGCTCCCCCAATATTTCTGACAGGAGTATTCTGGATGAGATTTATGGAATCTGCCAGTTCATTATACCCCCCCCCTAAAAAAAAAAACATTCTCTCAGTTATTTCTTTCTTCATGCAAACTCCAAACAGGCATTGGCCAGTGGTCAGGATCGAGCCCTGACCTTGGGCATGGGAGGTGAAGACCTTAACCTTTATGCCAACTGGTCTCACTTTACTCTTACATTATCAAACAGGTCAGAGTGGACAAATCAACAAAGTTGCTGTACGAAGACAATGTAGCATTGCAGGCAGACTCTGAGGAAGACCTTCAGCAAAGGACAGGGGAATGGAATGCAACACTGAAGGCACATAGGATAAAACTGAGCACAGATAAGACAGTGGTAATGGCAGCAAATGAGGGAAATCAGAAGCTGAGAATTGAGATAGAAGGGAAAATAGTGGAACAGCCTAACAACTTCAAGTATTTTGGAAGGGTGGTTGCAGAGAAGGGGAGTCGGAATAAGGAGGTCAAAGCAAGATTCAGAGGGACTGCAGCCAACATACACAG
>NC_056744.1:390491826-390566826 GCF_019279795.1 Protopterus annectens
GCTCATAGGTTTAGGGCTTTTCTGTAGTTGTAAAATATTTTTTTAGAGTTAATTTAGACACTTTGGTAGTATATTTGCCTTTCTGTTGAGTGCTCAGTATAAAACAATATCATTAATACTTCATCATTCTGTATTGTCGGTATTCTGTAAATACTTCATCGTTCTGTATTGTCGGTATTCTGTAAATACTTCATCGTTCTGTATTGTCGTTCTGTATTGTTGGTATTCTGTAAATACTTCGTCGTTCTGTATTGTCGGTATTCTGTAAATACTTCATTGTTCTGTATTGTCGGTATTCTGTAAATCGTTCTGTATTGTCGGTATTCTGTAAATACTTCATCGTTCTGTATTGTCGGTATTCTGTAAATACTTTGTCATTCTGTATTGTCGGTGTTCTGTAAATACTTCATCATTCTGTATTGTCGGTATTCTGTAAATACTTCATCGTTCTGTATTGTCGGTATTCTGTAGCATTTGAGGTTTTCTATAAATAAAACATGCATTGTTTCAAGTGAATGAAAGTCTGGGTATTGTCTTTGACTGTGCTGCTTAGAATAGTAGGATGTCTAAGAGCATGCTTTATATTTCTGTTGTATAGCATTTAAAATTATCAGTAGATGACTGTCACTGTTCTAATACATTGTTTTAAGTAATTGTGAGCAGCTCTGATGAGTCACTTTAGAATAGTTATTTAAGTTTTTGACCAGAAAAACAGCAGACCATGTGATGTACCTTTCTTTGAAATCCAAAATTGTATCATCCAGGTGCCTTATTTTTTTCCTGCCTTACTTAAGGATATCGTAAAGGTCTGTGTTCTGTATCAAACTTTCAGAGAAGAAGGTTAGGAGTAAGAATAAATGTTGAAAATGGTGGATCCTGGCCTCAGCTAACTTATCAAAACTTAACAAAAATAAAGTCCTCTTTCCAGAGGGGAAAAAAGCAGTTCAGTTAAGTGTTTAAGCAGATCTTTATTCAGTGATGGACAAGCATTCTTGTCTTGTTTTTTTCCCTCTGGAAAGAGGACTTTATTTTTGCTAAGTTAGCCACTGCCAGAATCCAACATTCTGAACAATTATCATTATTCATAATCTTTTACTTTGTCCTGCATACTATTGAAGGAGAAGGTTGGGATACCAGATCAGTTATTCTTGATTTTCACAGATTTTCAGAGAAATGGCAGTTTAAAATGTAAAGCTCAAAGCAGGTGGGTTTGAATACATTTTATCTTTGTTTTCTAAGACTTATCATTAATCGGGTGATTCTTGGGTTACTTGTTCTGGTTCCGTTTTTTTTTTTTTAAGTCATCCAGTGTTGATTTAGGTGAGAAATCATTTCTGAGTGCTTCTGAAAATTTAAATTTAAAAAAAGATATTTTGCTTTACTGTATTATTTCTATTTTGTCATTGCCAATTCACCTTTTAATATCTTGAGAGATTTCAGTTGCTAGGAAAGTAAGACTGAATGGATTTTTTAGACAAATTAGATTAAACTGAGACATTCTTGTCAGTAACTAATGGAATTCTTACTGCTTAGAAAGGATTTTATTTATTTTATTACTAACAGTTTCTGAGTCCCTAGATTACCAAATAGTGAAATAAGTTAGACAACTTAAAACATTAGCTTATCTTGATGCAAAGAAGTTAAAAAGCAGGGTCATCTAGGTTACCAAATAGTGAAATAAGTCAGACAACTTAAAACATTAGCTTATCTTGATGCAAAGATCTTAAAAAGCAGGGTCATTGTATTCATTGTTTGTGTCTTTTGGCTTTTCCCAGTTAGGGGTCGCCACAGCGGAACTCCGGTCTGCTAATGATTGGCAGTAGATTTTTATGTACTGGCTTGCCGGGCCTAACGCACAACCTTCAACGAAGGAACGCCCATTCACGCATGTCACTACACAGAAGACGCTCTAACTGAGAATCGAACGGGCAACGTCTAACTGTGAGGCTAGTTCCTTTTGCTGGCTCTCTTGTTACAGTTAAATGTCTTGCTGAAACAGCAGCTTTTAAACATTTTCAGTAGAAACTTGAAGCCTTTGAAAACAGTGAAAACATGATCACCAATACGTTTTGGTGTTAATCTAAAATTCAAGAAGTAGAAACAGGTGCTCTAAGTGTCAGAGTTTATTGGTTTATAATAGTGTGTTAGTAAAGATCCATCTTGGATGCTGAAGTGGATTTGTAGTCCATGTGTTAACTCAGGTTCTGCCTTCATAGGTTCATAGATTAGTACTAGGCTAACTGCCCTTATGACATTTTAAGTCTAGCCAATTACCCTGTGTGAGAATCAAACCCAGCATTGTGTCTCCAAGGTAAACACCTTAACCATTATGCCATCCTCCCACCCCCTAATCACCATCCCAGGTCACATTCAGAAAGGAACTGCTTGAATCAGTTAATTTACCCATTTATAAAATAGTAATGTATGTGTCAGTGCTACAGAATCCATATTTTTTTATTTATAAAAGTCATTATGCCAGACTTACAAGTTTATAACCCCTTGAGAATGAACATTAAGTTTAGATTCTTAAAATCTGTTGATATGTTTAAGCTGCTGTTAGCCTAAGAGAAGATGGCAGGTTATTGTAAAAAGTCTCCTGCCAAGGTCATTGTAGGTGCTGAGCATTCACCTGTCTGATGTTTCTAACACGAAAAGTGCATTTGTACAGCAGAAATCAGGCAAATAATTATGCTGCTCAGAAATATATCAAGACAAAGACCAATGTATTATTGGTTTATTCATTTTTATTTTGCTTAGTGGATTAACAGTTACATATTCATTTTCTAATGTGATTACATTCATATGGGAGTAAAGGCAAACTATTACAATTTAAAGGATGCATATGCATTAGTAGATGTTGCACTTAAGCATTTGAAGAGGTGTATTGAGGATGCATATGCATTAGTAGATGTTAAACTTAAGCATTTGAAGAGGTGTATTGGTGGGTGTGTCAAGTAGATGGTAGATCATGCAATTAGTACTTAGGAATTCAAATAAGTGGAGGTGAGGGAAGGAACTAGGTAGGGAAGAAAATGTTAACTATTGTAGAAGGGAAAAGGGTAAATGCTGTCCAGCCCCTCTCAAAATAGCAATTTGCACATTGACTACAGAATGAAGTGTCACTAGACCTCATGTAATATCTAAGTAACATAAATCTTTTATTTTTTTCTTTACTAATTTTATACCTTTTTACTTTTACCTAAATTGATAGGATTACATTGTTAGAAAAACATGTACTCCTTCTAGCAATGTAACTTTGTTTCTTCTGCACCTTTAAAAGTATAACAATTTAGTACGGCGTCTTTTACCTGTTAAGGTTGCTGCTCATTACAAATATTATCTGTGTATTGATATGCCAATATAATGATTACTCTAACTGTTGTAATTATTATTAGCATTACTTTGCATATTCTCTGTATTCCTTTTATTACATTGTATCTTTTCTCATATCCCTGGAAGAGATTGTTGTTATTTTACTGTATTAATTGTATATATAATGCCTCTGATGATTTACAGATCTCTTTATTCGCCCCTTATATAAAAATGTAATCTTCATTTGGCCTAGCTCATTGCTGGAAGCTTCTTGGGCCAGTTCACTGAAACAAACAAATGAATAAGCTACCTGTTGTCCAGGCCTGTTCTTTCGTAATCTACATTTTGCTAATTATTGTCCTTGTAGAAATCAGTGGTTAAGCTAATATTGGTGATTCATTACTTTTCACAAAGATTATATTACAATATTATATATATGATGTTGCAGAGCAATTTCTACAAAGTGAATTACTTCAAAAGTATTTAGTCACACAAACTTGAGCAAAAGAGCATTTGTCAAAAGGAAACTTTAGTTTTTCCCTCAGGTGTAACAGCCATCAGAGCTGATTATAATTATAGAGTATGTGAGGACTTTACATCATCTGAAATACTTTTTTTTTTTTTTTACCTGATTGCAGATGTTCTTCGTGTTTCACTGTTGCAGTCATTACATTTGGGTTATCCTGCTTGCAGGCTACCCTCAGTTGGCCTGAATTCCAAAGTCTAGGTCCGGCGTCGGTTGCTGTCACCTCCTCCCTGACGTCAGTGCGCCAGGGGTATAAAAGATGCAGCTGACACCATTTTCTTCAGTCTTTCTTGCCGCGCGGTGCCCGAAGCAAAAGCAGTTCGCAAGTGCCGATCGGCCGACTCCTGAGATTTTCGTGTTCGAATTTCAGATCCGAAGTCTTCACTAAAATCTAAGTACCCTTTTGGGGAAACTTTTTTCTTGCTCCAGACCGATGTCAGAAAAAGTTAATAATTGCATTTTTTGTGGGAAGCAAATACCTCATAAGGACTTTCATTCTTACTGTATTCCTTGCCTAGGCCCTGACCACAACGTTGCTAGTTGTCGGTTTTGTGCTAGATTTAACAAATGCACTATTAAGCGTCAGTACGATTTTACATTTCACTATTTTGGCAGACGATTTAACTGTACAATGTCATCGGATAGCCATCTGACTACCAGAATTCACAAGAAACGCAAAGAAAAGGACAGGCATCTGAGGTCCAAAACCGACGACGAGGCTTCTTCTAAGCCAGTCACCAGTTCTCAGTGAGGCACCTTCGCAGCCCCGGACGACCACTACCTTAGACTCGCAGGCCGCTACCAACACCCACGTGGAGTCGACCAGGCCGCTGAAAAGTCAACGTATTGAACCTTCGGAAACTATTCCCTCAGATGGGTCCGGAGCTGCTGAGCAGGCATTGGCTTCTGAGGGTGTTTTCAGACCTACTCAATTATATTTTAAAATGACTTCAGCTTCAAAGGCAAAGACTAAAACACCTTTAAAGACAAAGAAACGAGTACAACAGCCTCATGGACAGGCCTCCACACCTAAAAAACAGATGCTCAAAATGGCCGAAGACCTAATTACGTTGATCAGGGGTTCCCGCCCCCCTACTGATAAGAGGCCTAGGCAAGAGACAGAATATGAATCTTCAGATCAGGTTTCCATTTCATCTGATTCCTCTTCTGATCAGGAATACTCTCTTCCTCCCTATGAGGATTCTGATGCTGAAGAATCTATACCTTCAGCCTCTCCTCCTGAGGACTGTTCTTTTGGGGAAACTTTACATACCATGAGGGAGCATTTCCACTGGGAGAGCCAAGATTATTCAGAATCTAAGAAGAGGCTCAGAGACTTCCTTTTACTACCACAACACAGGCCCCTAGCTGTTCCACCTGTGTTAGACGTTGTAGATGATGTATTTTCAGAGTCCAGTCTGACCCCTGACTCCTTGCCTCCAGCTCCGGTTAAGCCGGACAGGTACTACAGGGTTCCTGACTCTCATAAATTCCTTTTCAAAAACCCTGCTGCTGACCCAGAAACTATCTCTCAGGGTCCCAAAGGGGTCAAGGCTTCCTCTGCAAAAAACCCTATTCCCTCCGACAGGGATTCTAGGGCACTGGACAGATGGGGAAAAAAGATTTACACTTCTGCTACCTTGGCTATAAGGGCTTTAAATTGTCAATTTCATATGCTCAAATATCAGCAATATATTACGTCACTGCTTAAACAGAAAATGTTGATAAATTCTGAATGTGCAGAAAACAAAGAAATGCAGGATTTATTGCATGCAGCTGAACAAGTTGGAAAGCATACTTTGCACTGTGGTTTTGATTCTCTGGAGGCCTCCTGCAGGGCTGCAGTTATGGGTTCTGTCATTAGGAGGCATGCTTGGTTAAAGGAACAAAATCTACCTGATCATGTTAAAGCAAAATTATTAGATGCTACATTACAGAATGATGCTTTGTTTGGTGTTAAAGCAGAAGAGGTGTTAGAGAAAGTGGAGGACAAAGCTAAATCTATGCAAACAGTCAAGGATTTCTTACAAGTACAGCCACCATGATTTAGCAGACACTGGCCTACAAAGAATTGGTCCTTTCCAGTGTCAGACAGGCCACAAAGGGACAGATACAGACGCCCTAGAGGCAGATCCCAGCCCCAAGGTTTGTACAGGTCTAAACAATGGGGTGCTTCTACCTCCAAAACTGGAGAAGACAAATCACAGCCGTACAGGAAACAGTCCCAATGACTTCCCCCTGCCTGCGCCAAGCACTTATCTTCTGGCAGCACCTTTAGGGGGAAAACTAGCACTTTTTTCTCAAAACTGGCACATAATAACCCAGGACAAATGGGTCTTAAACTTAGTGTCACAAGGATACAAGTTTCACTTCCATACCCTGCCAGGGGCAAACGGTTGGCCAGACCTCCCAAAACATCAATGGGCAGAGGCACAAAAACAAGTCTCATCCCTCATGGACATGAGGGCCATTCAACAAGTACCAGAGCAAGAACAGGGACAAGGATTGTATTCAAGACTGTTCTTGGTACCCAGAAAGGACAAAGCCTGGAGACCAATACTGGACCTGTCTATTCTAAACACATATCTGGATATTCCAAAATTCAAAATGTTGACTCTACAGCAGCTTCTGCCCAAGAAGGCTTGGCTTGTGACTTTAGATCTAAAAGAGGCATACCTGCATGTCCCAATCAGACAAACATGCAGAAGATACCTCAGATTCAAGGCTGGCTCAATGCACTACCAATTCTCTGCACTGTCCTTTGGCTTATCTACTACGCCCAGGGTCTTCACAAAGTGCCTGGCACCAGTAATTGCATTCTGCAGACAAAGAGGAATACAAATATATCCTTACTTAGACGACTGCCTCATTCAAGCAGAGAACAAGGACATTCTTCTACAGCATCTGGCGTTCGTAAAGAGATTATTACCATGCCTAGGGTACACAGTCAACAAACAGAAATCAAAACTAGTACCCTCTCAAGGGATAATATTCCTGGGTGCAAGCTTAAATACAACTGCCCAGATGGCTTATCTCACGCCATACAAACAAAGGCAACTGACTACCTATTTCAAACTGTTGGCAACAAAGGCCCAGTTATCTGCAACAAAAATTCTGCAGGCTTTGGGCTTCATGGCATCCTGCATTCTACTAATTCCATATGCAAGACTGCATATGAGGAAACTTCAATGGTACCTAAAAAGTGTTTGGACTCAACATTGCCACAGCCTGGAAACAATAGTTACTGTCATTCTTGTCTGCAACAGGAGTTTTGATGGTGGGCGAAGGCTTGTCACCAGAACAAGGGATAGCCTTTCACTCTACCCCCATCACACAAACATTAACAACGGATGCATCAGATTATGCCTGGGGAGCCCACATGGCAGGAAGATGTATTCAAGGCACATGGTCTGCAAACCAAATGCATCTGCATATCAATCAAAAAGAAATGCTAGCTGTTCAAAATGCCCTGACAGCCTTCAAGGACCTACTTCATCCAGGACAACTACTGATAAAGTCAGACAATACCACTGTCATATGGTATATAAACAAGCAGGGAGGCACTCATTCTTACCCCCTTTGCAGATTAGCCATGACTTTGTGGGACACAGCATTGACTTACCAAGTACATCTGCAGGCACAGTTCCTGCCAGGAAAAATAAATATTCTGGCAGACGAACTAAGCAGAAACCTCATGGATCCCCACGAGTGGAAATTGGATCCACAAGTCTTCAGCATGATAACAAAGAAATGGGGACGGCCGGACATAGATCTATTTGCCTCACCTCACAACTGCCAACTAAAGAGATTCTGCACAAGGACTTATCACAGACAAGCATGGAAAGTGGATGCCGTATCTTTCAGCTGGAAAAACTTAACAGTATATGCCTTTCCTCCTCTGCTTCTCCTCCCCAAGGTACTCCTAAAGGTCAGACAGGAGAAGCCAAAAATGATACTGATTGCCCCAGACTGGTCACGTCAGTACTGGTATCCAATCCTAAGGAACTTGTCTCAAAGCCCAGCCTGGACCTTACCTCAAGTGCCTCATCTACTGTCCCAGCAGAACAATCAGATCCTGCACAGCCAACTCAAGACCTTAAATCTGGCAGCATGGCGGATAATGTAGTCTTACAAAACACACCTCTCACTAAAGCGGTGATGGATGTTATTCTGGAGGCCAGGACGCGTAGTACTAGAAAATCCTATGCTGGAAAATGGAAGAGATTCTGTGCTTGGAACCAGGCACAAGGAATTGACACAGTTGTACCAAATATTCCTCAGATTTTGCAATACTTGACTGAGATGTTGGACAAAGGCCTATCCTTTTCATCTATAAAAATTCATACCTCTGCCATTTTGGCTCATTACAATACAGAGCCACCAATCTTTTCTCATCCTTTATTAACGCAGTACCTCAGAGGGTCCAAAAACTTAAAGCCTCCAAGGAGATCACCAATACCTGCATGGGACCTCAATTATGTCTTGGAAAAACTCAACCTGCCTCCTTTTGAGCCAGCCGCTACAGCTGATATAAAGTTTTTATATTGGAAAACAGCTCTGCTCCTGGCAATAACTTCTGCAAGACGAGTTTCAGAGCTACAGGCACTCATGGCTGTGGAACCTTTTATAATTTTTTATCCAGATAGGGTTTCTCTGAGGACAAACCTGACATTTATGCCTAAGGTAGTGTTCAGTGTGGCCCTTAACCAAACTATTCATCTGCCTACCCTTTATCCAAACCCACGGAATAAGGGGGAGAGAATTCTGCATTCTTTGGACATACACAGACAACTACACTTCTATTTGAACAGAACCAAAGCTTTCAGAAAGACAGAGCAATTACTAGTGGCATTTGCTGCAGGATCACAAGGAAAGGCTATCTGAAAGCAGACAGTTTCAAAGTGGATAGGCCACTGCATTCGTTTCTGCTATTCACAACATGGCAAGCCAGTACCTAAGGGCATTAGGCCACATTCAACCAGAGCAGCAGCCACTTCAGCAGCTTTCCTCAGAGGAGTACCAACCAAAGACATTTTAGAGGCTGCTACTTGGAGTTCAGTGCACACCTTCACAAAGCACTACCACTTACCACTCTACTCTACATCCAGGGCAGGCTTTGCCACTGCAGTTCTGCAGGGCCTAATAGCCGCTCCTAATGCTATTTAGCTCCAGCCTCCCAACCTTAGCTTTGGGATTCAACCCAATTGTAATGACTGCAACAGTGAAACACGAAGAACATAGTACAGTTGTGTACACTTACCATAAATGTAGATGTTCGAGTGTATTGACTGTTGCAGTCCAGATTACCCACCCGCCGTCCCCCATTTCTTTGCTGGAACTTATCTGTACTTCTCTGTTCTATACAACCTATGTGGTGTATTTGCTTGTAGATGAAGGCAAAATATATACTTTGGTGCATGTATGTTTTATTGACATATTTTAGCCAACCGTATTGGGGGCACCTGACATCTGGGGCAAGAAAAACTGAAGAAAATGGCGTCAGCTGTATCTTTTATACCCCTGGCGCACTGACGTCAGCGAGGAGGCGACAGCAACCGACGCCGGACCTAGACTTTGGAATTCAGGCCGACTGAGGGTAGCCTGCCAGCAGGATAACCCAGTTGTAATGACTGCAACAGTGAATACACTCGAACATCTACATTTATGGTAAGTGTACACAACTGTACTTTTTGCTCACTGTGGTTTGTGGAAATAACATTTTAAAAAAATACTTTAAAGAAAGTATGACACTCCTTAGAAGCTCTCCACACCCTAGAGAATGCTGACATCTCTGCTGTCACTGAGACATGGTTTAAAGTCTCAGAGAGCACACCGACAGTGCAAGGTTATAATGCCTTCCACACATTTAGACCAGTTACTGCACATACAGGGATTAAAGGTGGAGGTGTCTCAATTTACATCAAAAGTAAATATACCTCAAGGCTGGTCAAACAGGAAGATACACTTCATCTGCTCCATGTTCAAATCACCATAGATAAAATCCAGTACCACTTCCTTGCAAGTTATAAGTCCCCCTGTATGACCCAGGAAACTCATACCATGTATTTAAACTTATTAGAAATACTAAACATGCAACCCAATACCATATTCATGGGTGAATTTAATTACCCCACTATTAACTGGGAATCCTATACAACACCAAACGTACAGGCACAGAGATTCCTGGATTTTGTAAACACAAACTCCCTGGACCAGATAGTCAATACACACCAACCAGGGGTGCAACCATACTGGATCTGGTCCTTACTAATATGGAAGAATGTTGCACACCCCCCAGTGTAATGTCTTCTCTGGTAAGGTCAGACGACAAAATGGTCTCCTTTGAAGTAAAAATAAAACCTGGACCCCGAGCTAACCATGCAATATTCAGGAACTACCCTAAGGCTAACCTCCTGCTATTAAGTGATAACCTGGCAAAATTTGAAGCTCATATAAACCCTGAGAACACTGCTGCCTATGCAGAAGTGTTCACAGAAACCCTATACAAGCATATTAATAGCTGCATAGAGGCAGCTGTACCCGCCAGGAAGAAGTACAGAACTGACTCAAAAAGTAAGCCACCCTGGTGGAATCACAAAATCAATCAGCCGTATAACAGGAGGAAGGAAATCATTGCAAAATGTAGGAGGTGCAGCACCCAGCAGGATAAATGCACTCTCATCAAAGTAAACAAACAACTCAGAGGACAAATAAAGTCTACCAAAGCCAAAGTTGAGGTAAATATGGCCTCCCAGGCTAAGAACAGGCACAAGGCATTCTTTAGCTAAGTCCACAACCTCAAAGGCAATACACAATTATGTGCAGAGCTCATTGTAAATGGAGCCACATATACTGAGCCAGAAGATATAGTAAACCTACTAACATACAAATTCAGCTCCAACTTTATCCCTTTACCCCCCTCAACCTTCCCTCAGGAAATACCATTAAATGTAACTCCCCCTGCTGTCAGCAGGGAACAGGTCCTTAATGCTCTCTCTAAAGCCAAGAACGCATCAAGTGAGCCCAGACAGTGACCCAGGATGCCTTCTAAATAGCATGAAAGATGACCTATCATGTCCTATGGAATTGCTATTTAACTGTAGCCTCCAAACAGGCTTCATGCCTCATGAATGGAGAACAGCAACAGACATTCCTTTGCACAAAGGTAGGCCATCTACAGACCCATAAGTCTTACTAGTCTTGTATGCAAAGCCATGGAAAGAATTATCATGGAAATGATCAGTAATGATATAGTAAACCTCCAGACACCGGACCCAACCCAGTTTGGTTTCATCAAGGGCAGGTCATGCCTAATCAGCCTGGTGGACTTCTTTGAGAAGGTCACCAAAGCAATGGATGATGGCAGAATGGTTCACACTGCCTACCTTGACCTGGCCAAGGCATTTGACACAATAGCCCCCTCAGGCATTGTTGACAAACTCAAGAGGTTAGGTACAAACCCATATGTCAGCTGGTGGATAGCCAACTGGCTCACAGACAGAACCCAGGAAGTTGAAATTGGAGAGTCCACCTCTACAAAAAGGGCAGTCACAAGTGGAGTCCCTCAGGGATCAATCCTTGGACAACTGCTTTTTGGCATTTACCAAGGCAAATGTCAGTTTTCTCTGGCTGACTAAATTTGTAGATGATTGCAAATTGGGAGCTGTCATTGAATCCCACACTGACACAAATGTTCTCTAGGAAGGGCTAACACAGACAAACAACTGGTGTCAGAGCCATGGACTAAAACTAAATGCCAAGAAATGCATAATAGTATCCTTTGGGAAGTCAGCCACTCCTAGTAACTATCATACTGACAACACACCCCTTAGAACTGACCCTGTAGTCAGGAGCTTGGGGACACACATAGTCTTTGACCATTGTGTCTACAGTGCTGAGAAAATCATTCTATGTTGCACAACATATAAACAAGGTATGGCATCTAAGTCCAAGGAAGTCATTGTTCCACTGTATTCGGCATTCATCAGACCTGTCATTGAGTACATTTCCTCCTTTAGTAGGTACTTAACCAGGCATATCCAGTGAATGGTACATCCACATAGGTTCCTCACTAAAAGAATGCAGGGCATAAGTAAAATGTCCTATGCAGAACGCCTCAAGGCCCTATCCCTGTATTCTGTCTCCTACAGGCTGTTGAGGGAAGATCTATGCCCAGCATACAAGGCATTGGCAGACCCCACTCTGATGAACCTCCTGCATATCCACAAAACAGACAGCACCAGAATTACCCATTCTAAAGACTTAAACCTTGCCTGTGATATAAACAGGACCTGTTGGAGAGTGATAAGTATGTATCCCATGGACTAACCTGTCCCTGGAACAGGCTCCCCATCCATGTGAATCGGAGTTCCTCCATAACCCAATTCACGTATAACTTGGACAGTTGGATGGGAAACAGGAAATTCATTCCTGACGTGGCACCTGTCTCTAATGGAACAGGCAGCCTGTAAATGGTTCATCTTCCAGGCCCCTCCTTATAAATGTTTCATCTCCCAAACCCCTGCGTACACGTATTAAGGGTACCAGAACTTGTCAGAGAGTTGGGATGCATGGCTAGGCTTAAAAAGGCTGTAGTGGTAGTTAGCCTAGTACATACCTATGAACCTATATGTAACATTCCAGTGTATTTCTCAGAGGCAGTGCTGTAAAAATCAAAATCATCTTAGTGTATTTCTGTATATTTGTATTCCTTAAATGTACGTCAGTATGTCCACCAAGTACGAAGTGCTAATTAAAGATGAAAATGTCAAGTGCGTAAAGCTACAAAAGCAAGGGATCCTGTACGCCCAACTCATTCCCTCCAGTAGAGCTCTTTGAGTGTGTACCTTTAACTCCCAGTGGGTGTGGCTTCAGCCTTTAAAAAATGAAGTTATCACCTTAAGTTCTAAGAAATAGTCATTGACATAGGTCAAATATCAATACAATTGTGTTTGCCATCATGTATGCTTCAAGATAAAACATTCTGATACCTTGTATGTAGTATGGTTTTAGAATTATTAATGCAAATATGAACAAGCAATATTTGACGCCTAGAGGCGCAGTAGGAGGTAACTGCAGATGCACCTGGAGACGTCACTCGGATGTAATGCTACTGAAGTATTCAAATGACAACTTTTGCTTCCTCTTGTTCAGGCTGGGGTTTTATGTAATTTACTGACCCTGCCTGGATAATTTCCAGTATGACAGAGTGTATTCCAGTATTTTCTTTAACAAGTGAAAATCATTCTGCACATGAAGCCATCTGAGAAATAAAGCAGGAACTAAATTTAAATTAAACTAGAGCTAGAAGTAAACCAAACAAAGCATCCAGAAAGAACTGTCAAACCTTTATCCTGGGTCTGTTGAGCTGGCTTCCTGTTGAAATGTCGGCACTTGAAATGCCGTGTGTCAACAAGTCGGAAAAAAAAAAGATAAAAAATACAGGAGAAGAGCGAATTTGAGAATCGTTCTTTTCCTTTAAACTTCTTTTTGTAGGGGGGACAAGCCCCCCTGCACCCCCAAATTTATATATATCTACTCCGAGATTGTCAAACTTCAGAGAAAAACAATATTCCGAGAAATAGCGCCTCAGACTTAGTATATGTAAGTTCATTCTTTCGATCATTCAGTCCCCGCATTTTGAGACTCACACTACTAGGTTCCAGCATTTCAGATGGTCACCACTGAGCTCCACTCCTGAGTGATCATCTCTTCTTGGCTCATGTGGATTGTCAAATAATTGTATGTGAGTAAAATGAAGTATTCATATACACTTAACTCCCATATTAACTGGGTGTGATGGTTTGTAAGAGGGTCCTACAGATGCTATGAGCATACATGCCATGATCACTTATTCTGAAGATCCAGGAGAGTTGAAGACCTTGCACATGGCCTGGGCACCAAATTAATGCTTGTTTTTTTAAACATTTTACTAGAGGAAGTCCAATGTTTGGATAATTTTTGTCCTGATAAATGAAGAATAATACTATAATCCTAATTTGGGGTTATGGCATCTGGATGCAGTAAATCACTTGTTTTTTATAATGTCATTTCCCTTCTGTCATTCTGTGTTCCTGTTTTAGTTGATCGTCTTCCTTGCATATATTGCGTGATATATTTCATAGACACTGCATGTGAAAATAAACAAGAACATTCAAAATGGAAAACATCTGCTGAGTTATTTTGTGTGTTACATCGCTTTGCTTAGGAACATATTAAGCTGAGTACTAATCAGGAATCATATCTCCAGTTTCATAAGTTTCCCTAATGGGAAAATTCATGTTTTTATAAAAAATATGCAAAATACCCTCTGTAGAAAATAGGTACACATTAAAGAAGAGGTAAAGGAAGAAATACGGGTTGCATATGTATGGTAATCTAAAGACTGTCTAAGGTAAACCGGTACCTTAGCACAAAATTGCAAGAAGTCATTTACAAAGACAGTTTAGTAAATTGAAATCCACTTGTTAAAACATGGTTTCTGTCAAAAAATATGACTTTCATAGTTCATAATTTTTTTTACAGATGTAGAGGGCAAGACTCTAAATATATCTGTCAATGTCTTAGCACAAGAAATCTGGATAAAGCCTGACATAATGGGAGACAAAGGCCCAAAAATTGGACATTTTAAATATTGCTCTTACATACTTAGAAAGTTGCTAGAATAACAGAATCTGTGTGAGCGTGCATTTTCTAAAGGATATCAATTCTGAAACAAATGTGTGTCATTATTTAGTGACTTTAATGGTTAGATCATCACAATTTTTATGAGGAGTGGACCAAAAATATGAGGCAAAAATCTGGACATTCTGAGAAAATCTGTACAATTGAGAAGTATGGAAATTGCCTGTCAGATCTTTATCTGGAAGATATTTAGAAATAACTTTCTTAAGTATAAAGTTTCCTTTGAAAAAAAAAAGTGAATTACTTTGAGAAATGTGCAATGTTGACATTTAGTCTATTATGAGCCCTCAAAAGTTTACCATTGTCTCACCAATGATGCCCAAGATCTTGCAGGACAAGCCCCCATGGTGTTTCCCTACTTGAATAACTAACTGCATTGGTGTCCATGTCAAGGGAATCACTAGAAGCAGCCTTTATCATTCTGGCACAGAGGTGCACACAGTTCACAGCATAAGTGGGTTCAAGTAACAGTGACAGAACACCATGTTTAATAATTATTTTTCCCCCAGCTGCAGTCTCAAAGATAACACAACTGTATGCTTAGACTTCCTGCATAATTCTAGATATAACATGGCCATCTACTCTGTCAAATTAATGTAGAAGAAAAAAGTTTGTTAAATCAAGTTGTCAGTAAAAAAAGCATATTCCATCAATTTTATTCCACTTGCTTACTCATATCACTAAACTGGACAAGGTAAAATGTGTAAGAAATCATCCAAATAGATGTTCTGTTGCAGATTCTTACATAGTAGTGACGACAAATTTTGTAGAGACAGTGCATCATAGTTTCATAGTTTAGTACTAGGCTATCTGCCCTGGGGCATTTATAAGCCTAGCCATAGTGAAGTACCCCATGTGATGGTACAAAAGTGTACAGAATAGATTTAGAATACTGTGCCTCTGTCTAGTAGTGATACAGTGAAGACCCCCTTACATAATAGAATTAGTTTACTGTGCCTCTGTCTAGTGTACAGAATAGATTTAGAATACTGTGCCTCTGTCTAGTAGTGACACAGTGAAGACCCCCTTACATAATAGACTTAGTTTACTGTGCCTCTGTCTAGTAGTGACACAGATATGACCCCTGGGGTAAACCTATGATCTCCCATCCACTTGTCAAGTTTTCTCTTGAAGAGAGTCAGTGAAGGGCTCTGCCTAACATGAACTGGGATTCTGTTCCAGAGTATGGGAAGCCTCTGAGTTATGAATCTGTCCCTCCAGCATGTCCTATTCATATTTGTGCTGAGGTTTAAATCTTTAGCTCTCGTGGTTCTGATGGATTTGGATTTTTTGAGGTGGAGCATGTCCATCAATTCCTGATTGGACATGGCCTTGTACGTCAGGCACAGATCACCTCTGAGTAGGCGGTATGCTACTGAATAGAGCTGGAGTTTCTTTAGTCTGGCCGCATATGACATATGTTGGAGACCCTTGATTCTCTTGGTGAGGTACTTTTGGGGTCTCTCTAGCTGTTGCAAGTGCCGGGTGAGGTACATACCAAATGGGGCATTGTACTCCAATCATGGGCCTGATAAGGGAGGAGTATAAGGGTACAATGACCTCCTTTGATCTGGATGTGAATCCCTTTATAATAAGGTGGGCAAGGTAGAAAGTCTTTCTAACCACTTTGGCAACGTGGGTGTCAAATGAGAGGTCACTATCGACTTGGGTCCCCAGGTCTCTGATTACTTTTTCCGTACTCAGTGGGTTACTGTCTATGTGATAATTTGTAGGTACTTTGTTTTTCCCAAAGGGGATGACTATACATTTTTTGGCATTTAGTTTAAGGCCATGACTCCGGCACCAGTTGTCCGTTTCAGTGAGGTCTTTCTGTAGGATGTATGTGTCAGCTGGTGTGTCGACTATGGCACCTAGTTTGCAGTCATCTGCGAACTTTGTCAGCCACAACCCTCCCATGTTTGCTTTCACATCTGAGAAATAAATGCTGAACAAGAGGGGTCCCAGGACAGAGCCCTGTGGGACACCACTTGTGACTGGCTTTGAGTCTGATATGGCTCCAGCGATTTTGACTTTATGGGTTCTATCCTTTAGCCAGTTTGCAACCCATCTTGTGACGTATGGATTTACATTTAAGCTGTTGAGCTTGTCTATGATGCCTGAGTGGGGTATTGTGTCGAAAGCTTTAGCCAAGTCCAGGTAGGCTGTATGGACTGCTTTGCCCTCGTCAATGGCTCTAGTGACTGTTTCGAAAAAGTCAACCAGGTTCAAAAGGCAGGATCTGCCCTTTACATAGGTTCATAGGTTCATAGGTTTATACTAGGCTATCTTCCCGGGGGCATTTATAAGCCTAGCCCATAGTTTTTTGTGGCTTACGCCACCCCTTAGTTTGGAGAAACTATGCCCATTATTTAGCTGTGCCTCTGTCGAGCAGTGACACTGAGGTAACCCCTGGGGTGTATCTGCAATCTCCCATCCATTGGTCAAGATTCCTCTTGAACAAGGCCAGCGAGGTGCTCTGCCTCACATAAACCGGGATTTTGTTCCACAGCATAGGGAGTCTTTGAGTGATGAATCTATCCCTCCAGCACGTCCTATTAATAACCGTGTTGAGGTTTAAGTCACCCGCCCTTGTGGCTCTGAGGGATCTAGATTTTTTGAGATGAAGCATATTCATCAAATCTGGGTTTGACATGGCCTTGTATGTCAGGCATAGGTCACCTCTGAGCAAGCTGCACGCAACTGAATATAACTGGAGTTCTTTCAGTCGTGCAGCATAAGACAGATTTTGAGACCCTTTATCCTTTTGGTGAGGAACTTTTGTGGCCTCTCCAGCTGCTGCAAGTGTGGGGTCAGTTACATTCGAATGGGGCATTGTACTCGATCATTGGTCTGATGAGTGATGAGTATAGGGAGACTATGACTTCCCTTGATCTAGATGTGAATCCCTTCATGATAAGGTGGGCAATGTAGAAGGTCTTCCTAACTACTTTAGCAATATGAGTGTCGAATGAAAGGCTACTGTCAACCTGGGTTCCCAGGTCCCTAATAACTTCTTCTGTGTTCAGGGGATTGCCACCTATATGGTAGCTAGGGGTAACCTTATTTTTCCCGAAGGGTATGACTATGCATTTCTTGGCATTTAACTTGAGGCCATGGCTCTGGCACCAGTTATCCGTTTCTGTGAGACCCTTCTGAAGGATGTCTGTGTTGGATGTGTTCTCAACTACGGCGCCCAGTTTGCAGTCATCTGCGAACTTTGTCAGCCATAACCCTCCTGTGTTTGCTTGTACTTCAGAAAAGTAGATGCCAAACAAGAGTGGGCCCAGGACTGAGCCCTGTGGGACACCACTTGTGACAGGCTTAGAGTCTGACATGGCGCCAGCAACTCTGACCCTGTGGGTTCTGTCACTCAGCCAGTTTGCAACCCATCTTGTAATGTATGGGTTTACATTTAAGTTGATGAGTTTTTCAATGATACCCGAGTGGGGTATTGTATCGAAAGCCTTCGCCAGGTCTAGGTAGGCTGTATGGACTGCCTTTCCCTCGTCAATGGCCTTGGTGACTGTTTCGAAAAAGTTAACCAAATTTAAAAGGCATGATCTGCCTTTGACAAAGCCAAACTGGGTTGGATCCAAAGTCTGCAAATTCCCTATGTCTTTATTTATGAGATCCATTATGATCCTTTCCATGGCTTTGCAGATCAGGCTTGTCAAGCTAATGGGACGGTAATTTCCAGGGTCGGTCGAGATGATCTCAAGCAGAAAAAGGGAAACTAGCTAGGGTTAAAGTGGCTGCAAGAAAAGTTAGCCTTGTACTTAGAACTTATTTGATCAAAAAATAATTTGATCTAAACAAGTCATTAAAACTCATTTCACTGAAAATGACGCAACTGGGTGGGATCAAGTGTCTGTAAGTCCCCAATGTCTCTGTTTATGAGTTCCATAATGATTCTTTCCATAGCTTTGCAGACCAGGCTGGTTAAGCTTATGGGGCAGTTGTTACCAGGGTCTGTAGAGGTGCCTCCTTTGTGGAGTGGGACTACTGCTGCTGTACGCCAGTGCTCAGGTACATATCCTGTAGTAAGGCTAAGGATAAATAGCATTTTTATGTGTGGGTTTAGCTCCTCTTGAAGTTCACATAGAAACTGTTTATGCAGCATTCAGCATTTCTTGTTTTGAAAATGGATGAACTATTTGGCAAAGAGTAAGTGTGTGTGTGTGTGTGTGTGTGTGTGTGTGTGTGTGTGTGTGTGTGTGTGTGTGTGTATATATATATATATATATATGTGTGTGTGTGTGTGTGTGTGTATGAATATGGTTCAATTGATTTAAATTCATGTAATCTAAAAAAAAAAAAAAAACAACAGACATTGGTTCATTTTCGTGATTCCATCCACATAAAACAAAGTTCATCCCTTTCCATATTCAAGTGCAACTTGGATATGTGGATGGGAAACAGGAAACTCGCCCCAGGACTTCCCCTGTACTACTACTGGGCAGATGCAGCTCCTAAATGCTTTACCCCATACATGGGTCCCTTCAGATTATCTGTGGTATGATCCCAGCTATTCTCATTAAGGGTAATATATAATTATCAACCACGGGATGGGTAAGGCCACTCTGTAATTAAATGAGATTATCTCAAGCAGAAAAAGGGAAACTAGCTAGGGTTAAAGTGGCTGCAAGAAAAGTTAGCCTTGTACTTAGAACTTATTTGATCAAAAAATAATTTGATCTAAACAAGTCATTAAAACTAATTTCACTGAAAATGACGCATGCACTAATGGTATGTATGTATCCAAAAGTTTTTGTGTTTTTTCAGGAAGGCAGCCCTTCTGCACCCCTGCATCTCCCAACTTAAATATTGCACAACCGTGCATAAAAGAGAATACTACTGACACACTGAATCATTGTCGGTGCCCATACACAAATTTGTAGGCGTGGAGTTACAACTTAAAGTGCTTTGCCATTATATAATGCTGCATCACTGCATCTGGTGAGGTAAATGCCACAATGCATTTTGCACAATTGTATCCATATTTATTTGGGTCATTTTTTAATAAAGCTTCATAAACTTATTAAAACCCCGGCCCAAATATATGTAGCATTTCCATGCATGACATCATGTAAGATGGCTGCCCATAGACATTAGCGACTTGTGTCCATTAAAGGCTCTGGTGCCTCTCAGTTGATGTCATCAAAGTTAAAGATCAGTGTTAAACCTCAGTGTCATCAGCGCAGAGAAAATAATTTTATGCATTGTTTTAAAGCCTGAAAACATTCATAGACATAATGAAAATGCAGATCGGCACTTTATGTACCTCATACTATGGTGTAACAGGTAAGTTCAAAAGTTCATAGGAAGTTACCAGGCTAATGGCCCAAGGGCCTTTACAAGCCTAGCCAGTTAAAAACCCAAGTACCCTTATTGACCATAGTTAAATGGTCATTGTTAGCAGAGAAATTATATGATCAACACCGACAGCTCCTGTCCATGAGGGACATAGGTACCACCCCCAGGGTGACTATACAGTCATCCAGTCAGTTGTCAGGGTTGCATTTAAATAGGGTCATTGAGGAGCTCTGCTTCACATGGAGTGGGAGCTTATTCCAGAGGACTGGCAATGTCTGAGAGATATATCTCTCTCCAACATGTTCTGTTATTGTCACAGGCTAGGTTGACATCCCTGGAGCGAGTGACTGTTGTCCAATTTGATTTACGGATGTGCAGCATTCCCATTAGGGTAGGGTCAGAGGTTGCTCTGTAGGCCAGGCGCAGGTCACCTCTCAGCAGCCGTTATGATACAGAGTACAGTGACAGGGCTTTCTGTCTTTTCATGTAGGTCATGTTTTGGAGGCCCTGGATTCTCTTTGTTAGAAATGTCTGCAGTCTCTCCATTTGTTGGAGGTGTCTGGTGAGGTACATACAAAAGGGAGCATTGTACTTTCGTCTGATAAGGTTAAGTACAGTGGAATTATAGCCTCCTTGGATGCGATGCCCTTATTTATAAGATGCACAATGTAGAAGCCTTTTCTTGTCACTATGGACACATGGTGATCGAAGTTTAGATTGCTGTCAACCTGTGCTCCCAAGTCTCGCGCCACTGAGTTTGAGCTTAGCGGGGTGTTGTCTATATCATACTTAGCAGGCGCTACATCTTTTCCAAAGGGGATAATGAGGCATTTTTTTGTGTTAAGTTTTAGTCTGTGACTTTGGCACCAGTCTTTTGTCCGCATCAGTCCCCTCTGTAATATGTTAACATTGTTGGGGGACTCTATGATAGCACCCAGTTTACAGTCATCTGCACATTTGGTAAGCCACAGGCCATCAATCTTTGCCTGGACTTCAGAGAAATAGATTCCAAACAATAGAGGGCCCAGCACAGATCCTTGTGGTACCCCACTGGTAACTGGTCTACTGGTTGAGGTGGACTCCCCAGTTTTGACAGTCATTGTGCTAGTTGGCTCCTCATCTAGTAATGTATGGGTTAATCCCCAGCTGAGAAAGTTTTTTTCAATGAAACCTGAGTGGAGGATTGTTCCAAAGGCCTTGGCTAAATTGAGATAGGTGGTATGTACTGCTTTTCCCTCATCCAGGGCTTTGGTGACATTCTCAAAGAACTCCACCAGGTGCAATAAGCAAGAGCTACAATTGATGAAACCAAACTGGGTTGGTTCAAGAGTTTGAAGGGCACCTGTGTCCTTGTGGATAAAGTCAATGATGATTCTTTCCATGGCCTTCCAAATAAGACTGGTTAGGCCAATGGGTCGGGTTTCCAGGGTCAGTTGATGGATCCCCTTTGTGCAAGGGGATTACTGTTGCTGTTTTTCACTCTGCTGGAACAAAGCTAGTGCTTAGGCTATGGTTAAAGCGAGTGCTGAGTGGTTCCGCTAAGTCTTGTTTCAGATTGTTTAGGAAGCAGCCTGGTATGTTATCTGGTCCCACAGACACCATGTTTTCCTTCTTGGAGATTGCATGTATGACCTGTCCTTTGAGGATATTCAGTAGAGGAATGGTGTCAGGAATGCTCTGGGGTATGTCTGGTGAGGACAGGAGGGTGAAGTTACTGTCAGATCTTTTGGCTAGCAGGTTGGCAATTTCCTAAGGTTCAGTGTGAGTGGTACCATCCACTCTAAGTTCAGCACACAGCTGGGAATTCACTTTAAGGTTTTGGACATAGCTGAAGAATGCTTTATGACTGCCTTTAGCTAGATGCAAATTTAGTCTTGTAACTAGCCTTAGAGGACTTTACAAGATATCTGATTTGCTTGTTCAAGCTATGAATGATATTCTTCCTCTGTTGAGTAAGTTCCCTCCTGTTCTTAGATAGTAGTTTCTTCCTTTTGTTGTATAATTTGCATATACTTACAGTCCACCAGGGTGGCTTGTTTTTTTTTTGGGAGGACCTGGTTTTGCTCCTGTTAGGTATAGATGAGTCAGTGCATTTGTTTAAGTAGCTGTATAGGGCATTTGCTTACTCCTGTGCATAGGAGTAATTGTTGGCTATGTTAGCAGAGGCCTTGAAAATGTTTATACCATCACTTAGTAGGCAATAGTTTGTTTTGGAGAAATTTTTCTTTTTTTTTTTTACTCCTGTGGGGGTGTCGGGTGTGATCTTTACTTCAAATTCAACAGATTTATAGTCTGTCTGTACCAGGGAGGGCAGCACACAGAGTAGTGCAGTGACCCCCCCCATGTTGGTGGGCAGTAATACACTTGACCCTCTTGTGGGGATGTGGACCAACTGTTCTAGGGCATTTGAGTTAAAGTCCAGGAACATTGTAGCAATCTTGTTTGTGCTCATTTAAGTTGCCCAATCGATGGAAGGATAGTTGAAATCTCCCATGACCAAGGTGTTTGGCTGTAAACTGAGCGACTATAGCATGGTTCAGGTAGACTGTGTGCTTCTCATATCTGTCAACCTGGAAACATCAAAAATTTGGACAAAGGTCCATGAAAAATAGGTACAAATCTGTACGCTGATTAACATAACATTTGCATACATAATTATGAAACCCCATCCACTCCAATGGAATTTTAGGATATCAACTTTGAAATGCAAACTGAAGAACAGACAACCAAAATATGGTAGTAAATGGTAACCATTTTCTTTTAAATGTTTTGCAACGATGTATGTTCACTGGAAAGGGAGAAGATGATGAGCCTTAGGATTTTGTTTTCGGTGACTTGCAGTATGTGGGTTTTATGGTAAAAGTAGGGCATTTAATGGTTGGCAGTATTCTAATCTTACAAAAGAATATTATAGTTTGCTAGGAAGACCTCCAAAGGTCATTCTTCATGGCCTAGTAATCAGAGGTGTAGCTAGAGTTTGTGCCGCCTGGGGCTGTCTTTGAGTTCACTGTCCTTCCCCCCTCACAAAATCATGGTTGAATGGGGCATCCCCATATACAGCCCTCCCCCCTGCAGCCATTCCAGTGTCCCATTACTTGGCTATTTTGCCCCATTTACCATAAACACTGTAATGTGCTTATTGCTTTACTTCTGTGAAGATTTGTATTTCATTTAAAAGTTTTATTTTACATTTTACAGCAAGCAGCGGTAGCGTTGTCGCCTCAATGCAAGAGGTTCTCCCATTCGATTCTCGGCTGGAGCGCCTTCTGTGTGGAGTCTGCATGTCCTCCCCATGGTCGAGTGGCATTCGAAAGACATGCATAGAATGGGCGTGCCTTCGTTGAAGGTTGGGCATCGAGCTGGCAACTCAGCACCGTACAAATCTACCGCCAATCATTAGCGGACCAGAGTTCCACTGTGGTGACCCCTAACTGGGAAAAGCTGAAAGAAGAAGAAGAACAACATTTTACATTTTACAGCACAAACACTAATAGACATCTGCTAAACAAAGCAATGCAGTCTCACAATAAAAATAGACTTAACATTAAAACTTCTCTGCCCTTGAAACTCACATTCATTGGAACAGCATTGAAATCCACATTAAAAGAAAATACATCTGGCCAGTGACAGATAATGATTACCTACCTTTGGACTCTTTTCAAATCATAGGCCCCTTGCACATGGAACATACATGTGTTCTTTGATACATCTTACTGATTGTATTAAATTATTTCCTTGTATAATACAGTACAGTTGTTAGAGGGCATTTTAAATTTATTGTTTTGAACATTTTCCAGTAAACACTGGAACAAAATGCATGCACCAATAATGACAAAACTTCCCAATTCAGAACATTTCCATCATAGAAAGTCTACTCAGACTTCTACAATCCACCAGTATCAGTAAATATGCACAATCTCTGCAGAAGTAAGAGTCATCTAAATAATTCCACTTTAAAGAGATCTATAACTAATGAAGAGGTTGCTGCTAGCAAACAACTTTATATTTCATTGTTTCATCTACAAATAAAGTGCCTGTTGCACTTGAGGAATAAATTGCCCATGCAACATTAAAAAAATAATAAGCTAGTAATATTGCAATAGGGAATGGATGGCATACTGCTAACAGGTTCATAGTTACTACTTATCGCCGCCAAAGAGGACATTCTGAGGACTGCAGCATCCACCCCCTTTAAAAGTACAACACAGTATAGTATCAGCAATGCATTTACATACTGTGAGAGTAGAACCCACAGCCTTCTGCATCAAAAGCAAGTATTCAACCTTTTATGTTATTAACAATGCAAGCAGACTCAGCATAAGCAGCACTAAACTTCTCTTCCCCTGAAGCTCTCAGCTCCTTTTAAAATCCACTCGACACTGAACTGTATCTCTCAACTTTGCAGCGCAAGAAATCTGGAAAAAGCCAAAATTTATTGGGGGGGGGCAAAAGCCCAAAAACCAGGGACACATTTTAAACACTGCTTGTATAATCTTGGAAAATTGCTAGAATAAAATGTTGTGTTACTGCCAAGTCTTGAACCCAGGACCCTGTGCACTGCAGTCAGAGCAACATACCACTATGCCAAATCAGCAGTTTCCTGGAATATTGGAAGACTGAAACTTAAATGGCTATCATTTAGTGAATTCAGTTCTCACCATAGCTCTCAACCTCTTAGAACAAAACACCTGGACAAAGCCAATAATGGGGGAATACAGCCCCCACACATATTCAGTGAATTCAGTTCTCAACATAGCTCTCAACCTCTTAGCACAAAAAACCTAGACAAAACCAATAATGGGGGAATGCAGCCCTGAAAATAGCGGGGGGGGGGGGGCAAATTTCAGATGTTGATCTTATAAACTTAGAAAATTGCTAGAATAAAAGGTTTTGTGTTACCATTCAAATGCCTGTCATTATTTAGTGAATTCAATCCTTCACTGATTTGCCACAAAAATCCAGAAAACCACATATTTTATGAGGAATAGAACAGGCAAAAATCTGTAATGTTTTCACAAGTGGTGGTGGGTAGGGACTTTAGGCTCTTGTTACCTGTACCCAAGGTACAGGGTTTGAGCCTGAGTTACTGTAGCTACCAGGTATATTCAACTGTACAGTACACACACACAAACACACAGACACACACACACACACACACACACAAAATAAATGAAGCAGCTCCTCGGCAGCGTAACCATTCCTGCTTCCCTTATAAGTTACCACCACACACAAAGGCAGATTAAATAGTAACACACACGCACACGCACGCACACGCACACACACACACACACACACATGCACACACACACACACACACACACACACACACACACACACACATACACACACACACAGCTCGGCAGACTAAATAAAGGCAGCAGAATACATAGTAAATGAAGCAGCTCCTCGGCAGTGTAACCATTCCTGCTTCCCTTCTAAATTACTTCCACACACACAGGCAGACTAAATAATAACAGCAGCTCGGCAGCAGAATAAATACCTCCTTGGCAGTGTAACCATTCCTCCTTCCCCTCTAAGTTACCTCGTTGGCAGTGTGTAACCATTCCACCACCATTAACAGCCTCGTAGTGTGCCGGAAATGCTTGCATGTTGAACCCTTGACCTTAATTCCGACAGGCTGGCCGGCTGTTCACGGAGTTGACGTCTTCACACATGTGATTGAGTCAGCTCAAAGCAGCGAAAACAACATAAAAAAAAGCCAGGAAATTCAGAAATTAAGGGGTGCCACTCTGAAAAAAAAACAAGAAATTCAGTACGATTGAGAGGTCTGGTGCTTCTCCTGGTTCATGGTGGGGAACCTGTAGCTAGCAATGACGTGGAAGAGTATTTTACCTATACTTATTTGAACATGGAATAGCTCAAGAGAGTCGTACTGTTTCACCAGTCTCAAGATGTAGTTGGATTTAATGAAGATGGCTACATCTCCACCTTTAGTCCTTTCACACACATTTTGGGGTCTGAATGTGTGAAAGGCATTGTAGCCTTGTATGGCCAAGGTACTTTCTGTGGCCTTGAACCAAGTCTTAGTGACTGCACAGACGTCAGCATCTTTCAAGGTGAGGAGTGCTTCCAAGGAGTACAGTTTACTGTTTAAGCTGCTAGCATTAAGCAGCATGACCTTGAGTTTGTCTTTAGTGGATTTCTTTACATCAGAAGTTTTGTTGTTTGGACGTTGCCTTAAAAAAGGCACTATGGGGAGGCAAGTGTCTTTGCCAGTATGCGAAAGCCTTGAGGAGACAGATGAAGGCCATCTCTGGCAAAGCAGCGTGGACTGTTGACCAAGTCTTCCCAGGCTGTCAGATACGGGATCCCCCTGGAGTGACAACAGAAGCTATGCCAAGTATTGAGATCAATCATTTTATGTCTGTATTGTGGCATCATACTAGGTGAAGGTAGGATGCTGCTTATAGCTAGGGACATACCTGCCTGGTACACATAATCTGAGAGTTCAGTCATGTCTCTCTTTATATAGTCCAGAGAGGTACATGGTAAGTTATTTACCCCAACATGTACTATGACAGAGCCGTAACAGTAATTGTTGCTGAGTGACTTGAGTGCATGTGTGATCTGATGGATCCTGGCATCTGGCAGGCGATGACTCTGACCTTCTCCTTGTTCAATCTGGTGAAGGAGACATCTGTATGTCTCACTATTGAGTCACCTATGACCAGAACATTAGGTTTTGAGGTGTTTTGCCTTAGGGGCTTAATTGTTGAGACACTGTTAAGAGTTGTAGTGGTGGATTCTGTTAGTGTACCTGGATTCTGGAATAGACTGCCCATACATGTCAAGCAGAGCGCCTCTTTGGCCCTCTTTAAAAGGAACCTTGACAATTGGATGGGAGAAAGAAAGTTCACCCCGGGGATCACGTCAGTCGCTCTGCTAGATAGGGGTCCAGGGAAATAAATAGTGTGGAAAGAAATAGCCAGGGAATTGTTATGGCTAGTCATATATAGGCCCTAGGGTCGACAGTCTAGTACCAACCTATGAAACAGTATATATGTGTGTTTTGCACTTGGGAGGTCTTTGGTCTTTAGGGAGGCTCTTACTGAGTACCTGTGGATGTGTGGGTTTATATGTCTTAACCTTGTCTTGTGTGAAAGGTGAGGTGTGTGTGCTGACAACCTGTTGGAAGTCTTTTTTTATTGTTGTGTGAGAGGACTGATTCTAATTTCATGGTATATTTACATCTCTCACAAACTGTGTGCTGTAGGAGCAAATGCTTGTCAGTGTACATGAGGCAATTGCTACAGTACCTCATGATGCACTTGTCAATCAGGCTGGCTGGAGAAATGGTGGGAAACTGTCCATCCATTATGGCAGGTATATATTATAGTAACTAGTGGGATGGGTTAGATGGACCAGGGTTTGCTGTAAGACTAACAGAAGTGGCTATTCTCTGGAGGCCTAGGGGTGGAAGAGTGTGTCAGTGCCTTAGAATGAGCAGCTGAGTTGCTCACAGGGCAGCAGTGTGCGACTGCATTATGCACAGAGAGGTAGGTGAGGTTTCTCCCTACAGATATCTAGGGAAAATTGTGTTTCTAAAATTTTGCATCTATACACAGCTATGATAAACACCATTGCCTGGTGCGCAAACCCACACAAACATGGGGCTTAATTACCAGCAAAGTTAAACGTTTTTAAAGCAAACTAATCAATGGGAAGGCCCAAGACTGAGCCTTTTTCCATCAATCCCCAACTCAGATGGGTCCTGAGCCACATGCTTCTGCCACAAAATCTTGACAAAACGCTTTAACAGTGGGCATTAACAAACAACTAATAATGATTAACACTGATTTGCATTATAATTCCTATCCTCAAAAAACAAATCAACAGTCATTTTCTACAGGCTAACATAGTTTTCCTTCAAATGTGATTCAGTTATTTGTGGTTTAGATTGAGTTTTGCATCAAATGAACCACTGATTTTCCTTTTTAGATCAAGTAAACTTTAGATGAAGTGAGCCATAACCAATATGAGATAGTTGGTTCTCATTATGAAAAGAAACAACAAATGGAATAACAGTATAGACAGGGTGGCATAGCGATGCAATGGTTAGCATTGCTGCCTTACAACACTTGGTTCTTTGGTTCATTTCCTGACTGGGATGCTTTCTGCATAGTTTGTATGTTCTCGTGGGTTTTTGCCAGGTTCTCCAATTTCATCTCACATTCAAAACACATGCTAAGAGATAATGACAAGCCTTCATGTTACCCATAGCTGTGTGTATGTTTATTAATGTTTGCCCTGTAGTGGACTGGCTTCCCATTCAGAACAAGTTCTCTGCCTTACACCCATTGCTTGCTGGTGTATGATTCAGCTTCCATACAGTGATAAAGCAGGTGTCTGAAAAGTAATAAAGGAATGAGATGTTGCTATATCTCATATTGAGAGGTAGGATTATATGATGTGGTCACTTAGGACAAGGCAGGAAGTTGAAAACTCAAGTTTAGAAGGAAGATAGAGAACTCCTAGGAGAACCTGGTAACCTGAGAGTTTATTTTTGATCACTGCAGCCAATCATTTAAGCACTCGAACACTTGAAAGTTGGAGCGCTTGAATATAACCATGCAAATACATCTGTGTAAGTTGTAGTGTAGGTTTAGGGAATAAGTTTCATGATCACTTGTTGAATCCATAAAGTCATGAACTGAGTTCCCTGTTCTACAATACAAGATAATGTCATGTATTACATGAAATAAATCATCATATATTCCATTTGTCCATTTATTTATTGTTACTACTTCTCATCCATTTTATTGAGATCTGGTAACTGTGCAAGTCTTTATGCAGGTTCTTATCAACAGCTTGTCTTGATGGTACTTTTTGTCGGTTAGGGTAACTTTGTGGCATTATTTTAGCCATGTATTAAGGGTTATTTTCAGATTTATTTTTTTTTTGTTTAATCTCGGTGTACATTTTTGCCTGAGTTGGTGGTAATTCCATTTTCTATTTAAATAATTGTGAATCTTTTTTATTTCTTTTTATATTATTTTGGTAATGTTTAGATTTGTTTTTAGGGATTTTATTTAGATGGGCAGTATTGTTTTGTGAGGTCTTTGTGTGTAGTTTGTTTTTGCAGTGTGAGGATTCATGTTTTTCTTTTAGTGTGAATGGGATGGTGTTTTCGTAAATATTGATGGGGTCAAGTGGTGCAACTACTTAATGATGTAAGTAGGATGGAAACAAACAAAACTATCTGTATTTCAAGGTATTTGTTTATTTTTGCATTGTTTTGGTTCCCATAGCACCTGATAGTCTGCCAACAGCTTTATCCCATATTCTCCCCTCATTCTTCTGTTTCACCAACCACTACACCTGCCTCGTTTACTGCTTTCAACGTGGGTCCTGCAAGCAGGGAAACTTTGATGTAAAAAGTTGGAGAAGTGTACAGAAAGAGGTTAGGGTATTGTGGTATAGCACCATCCCAACAGCTGCAAAGAGTTTTTTGGTGTGTGTTCCATCCAGTTCTCAATGTGCTCTTAAGATGGACAACTCTAGTTTAGTGTCCCTTTTCTCCATCTAGAACTGCTAACCTTTGGCTATAAACCTCACCTTTCATCCCAGGACTGATAAGTGGGCAGAAATGCCACCCCACCCTATCCCCAGCCATACTATCAGAGATACGGTTCAGCAATAGAACCTGGGTCGCCAGGGTTGCAGACAGGACTCCATCCCTGTATACCACAGAGACAACTCTACACTTCGTGGTTAGATACCTATTTTTATCCACAATATATGTATATGTATATATATATATATATATATATATATATATATATATATATAAAAAATATACGCACACACACACACACACACACACACACACACACACACACACACACACACACACACAGAAAGTTTACAATATCACTTATAATGAAAATATTTAGTTAACTTTTAACAGCGCAGAACACAGAATATCCCCTGCCATACATCAGGAGATATTTTCATGGTTAACACAGCTTACATGTACGTTACTATATCACTGTTTCATTTTTAATGTAATATAAATTTGAGTATGTTTCTTTTGGATGTTTTCCCAGATACTTCGTATTATAAGATATCGGTCACCTTAAAGGGGATGGAGTTATATGGTAGAGTAGTTTTATACTAAATGATGAAAACCATAAGCATTTATCAGAAAATGGAGCTAATTATATAGTTTTCCAGCCAACCTATTATTTTGTTAACCTTCTTGGTGTTCAGCAACATGCTGTGACAAAGCTAGAATGTCAAGACCCTTATAATGATCAGCAGCTGCATTAGTCTGTCATCATTAGCCTTCAACAAACAGGTAAAAGAAAGAGCAAGACTGAGGGAGACAGAATGTCTCTCTCAATTGTCTGCCCTTCGACCTTGCATACACCGAGAAAATGCACATTTTTCTAGTTTTATTTTTCACAGCTGCTAATATCAGAAACAGAAAATGTGTATGTGAACAAGAACAGAAAAGCATGTTTCAAGTTGCAGATACCGGGATCTCCAATTCATAAACGATTAAATCAGTCTATTAATGCCCGTTAGGGATGTTAAAAAGTAACTAGTTTAATTTTCTGTTATGAGCTTTTCTATGTCGTGGAGAGGTAGAAGCCAATTATTTCTTTGGCTGTTGGCAAGAAGGTGTAGTATTTTCAACACAGCCTTCATCCTCAGTTATTGGTTAACGCAGTGATTGTTATTTTATATTTTTATTGAGTCTTTCTTAATTGAGTCATTTGTACAAAGAATGGCCAGCTTTAAGTACAAACTGCAGAGCCCAGCATGGAGATTATATATTAAGTTTAAAATTGTTGTACCCGTAACTTGTAACTATCCAGATTTTCAGAAAGTGTCCAGATTTGTGCCTACTCCTCATAAAAGTTGTGTTTTTCTGGTCCACCATTGAGGCTTGACGTCACTAAATAATGACAGGCATTTGTGTTTCAGACCTCATACCCTTCAGGAAATGTATGCTAATGCAAAACTTGTTATTCTCTTAACTTTCTAAGTTTAATAGAGCGATATTGAAAAATTGCCCCTATTTTTGGGCCTTTGTCATCCCACCCACATTATTTTTAGCTTTTTTCAGAATTTTTGCTATAAGAGATTGAGAGGTATGGATGTACCCCAAGGAATTCTGCATTCTCTGAGACACAGTGATGTCATAGTGAGTATATTTAAGCAGTAAGATAAGGCTGCAGGGGGCATACTGTTGCTTTAATTGTGTGCAGTTTGTCATGTTGTAGTTGTTTGTCTTTTCTGCTTTTTCCGGTTAGGGGTCGCCACAGCAGAACTCCGGTCTGCTAATGATTGGCAGTCAATTTTTATGGTGCCAAGTTGCCAGCCCGACGCCCAACCGTCAGCGAAGGCACGCCCATTCACGCATGTCTTTCAGAGGCCACTCGACCGCGGGGAAGACATGCAAACTCCACACAGAAGGCACTCCAGCCGAGAACCGAACAGGAGAACCTCTTGCTGTGAAGCAACAACACTACCACTGTACCACTGTGGCTTTAATTGTGTGCAGTGTGTTTTTCAAACTGATGTTTCTTTAGAATCACATATAAGTTGTCAAAGTGTCGTGGCATGCAATATCAAGTTTTGCACTTCTATAAGGAGCCCAACCTGGCATAATGGTGACATCAGACCAGGGAAATGTCTGGAACAGGAACTCACTTAAAGTCAGGTAATTGTATGTTATTATTTGTAAGTTCAGCAAAAATGTGAATTGTTCCATGGAAATTGCTGTAGCTGCATAAGGTATTGCAGGGCATGTAGCATCCAGCAATTTTACAGTAGCAAGGAAGAGAAAGAAACAAAGTTAGAATTCAGTCCTAATGTACTGTTTTTCGCAGAAACAGTTATTCATTCATTCATTTTCACTACCCATTTAATCTTTTTTCAGGGCCATGGAGGTGCTGAAGTCTGTTCTGGCACTGTTTGGGTTCAAGGCAGAAGAAAATATCCTAGATGGGATACCAGTGTATAGAAGGATACAGACATACCCACACAAACATCTGTATGTACATAGACACACACACACACACACACACCATGCATGTGCATACTTACACACATACCCCTGCATGTGCATACTTACACACACACCCCTGCATGTGCATACGTACACACACACACATACACCTGCATATGCATACTTACACACACACACACACACACACACACACACACACACACACACACACACACACACACACACACACACACACACACACACACACACACACACACACACACACACACACACACACACTCCCAATGCATGTCTTTAGGATGTGAGAGGAAACTGGAGAATCCAGCAGAAGCCCAATGCAGACCCCACACTGAAAACACCCCAGTCAGGGACCAAGCTGGAGAACCAAGCTGTGCAGGGCAGCAACATACCACCGTACCATAAGTAAAATGAAGAGCAATAGCTGTATGAGGCCAGTAATATTCCAGGGACCTCCCAGAACAAAAATCAAAAGTGACATCCCATTACTAATTTGTAGCCCTCCTTTTTCTACTGTACCCAAAGAAAGCTTATTAGTGTCATTTACTTTATTAATATATTTTTGTGGTATCTCTTGTACATTTTTAGAGTTGTTGTATTTTGTTTAATCTAGTTTAAATATTTCTCGCTGGCAGCAATAAAATACAAGTACTTAACACCTTCTGTTTTTCTGTTCAATGACTTTATAACACCATCAAAAGGGCTTGTTTTTGATTTTTCCTGCATTTTTATCACCTTTTACATTATCCTTTACCATGCCGCAAAAATGTTCTTTTGGTGCATTTGGTACATTGTAGCATTAATAAAGTATATGTTTATTTTCTAAACAATTTTTATTTATTTAAAAAAAAAATGAAACAATACAAAATTTAACAAACAAAATCCATAACAAGTTATACAACTTCTAGCAGATCTTGTATTGATAAGTTAGCATTTATCTGAGAGATTGTTTAACTTTATCCAATAATTATAAGACGAAGTGATATAGGTGGTTCTTATCTTAATTGTAGAAATTTCTCTTTCAGAAACCATCCTTGCAATATTTATAAATTATGGAAACAAGTGTGAGGTCTTTTTCTTTCAGTTTTTCATTATAACTTTTCTAGCCATGGCCAAAACAGACCACAACAAAGTAATCTGTAATCTTGGCATGGAGCCAGGAACTGGAATGTTAAATAATTTTTCTTTATCAAAGTCATAATCTTATCAGACCATAAAGAGCAACTACAGGACAGTCTACAATCATATAAAACCAAACTGCATTGCATCCCCAACAATTAATATCTGTTTAAGTATACATAATTTCAATTTTATAAGGAGTTATAAACACTCTATGTAAGGTTTGCCATGTAAAAATGAGGTATATATTTCTGAAGTGTGAAAGTTGCATTTTTGAAGTACTTTGGCATATCTGCATTCTGTACGGAAAGATGTGATCTTCCGTATGTCAGCTTTGAACATACCTTGCAGGTGGGCATCTGCGATACTCACCTGCCTGTTAGATGTGACACCTGTTATCATGAGCTTTGATTTGTTGAAAATTAAACTGAAATTCTTACAAAAACAGCAGGTTCTGAACCTTGATGTTACACTTTTAAGGATTTTTTTTCTGGTTTTACCTGTATATCCCCCAGCATGGAGAGGCACAACCCCTTACCCCTGCTACTTATAAATTCTAACGCCAAGATTGATGTACTTCAGAGAAGGGTAGTACTCCGGGATACTGCAGTATTGGAATCAGTGTGTGTGTGTGCGCATGCTTGTGTGTGTGTGTGTGTTTGTATCCCTCCTTATCTCATTTGAATTCTCACTTCTCCAAGGACTGCAGTTACATTCCTTTTGATTTCAGTTGGCACCCCGAGTCACTGTACTTCAGAGAAGGGTAATTCTGCAGGATACTGCAGTATTGGAATTAGTATATATAGCCCCCCTTATCCCATTTGAATTCTCACTTCTCCAAGGACTGCAGTTACATTCCTTTCGATTTCAGTTGGCACCCCGAGTCACTGTACTTCAGAGAAGGGTCATTTATTTATTTAGTTATTTATTTAGTTATTTCCAGTTTGATGACCAGGGAGGTCCACTGGGCTCAAAGAGCCCATTTTCAGTGGAGGCCCGGGGAGAAAATCTCCAATAATACATAGTACAAGTTCCATAATATGAAGTACAATACATAGTGGAAACAGAAACAAACTAAGCAAATTTTACATACAAAATAGCAAAAACTAAACAAAAGTTAAACAGCAGCTTGGAGAAGGATATAAAGCATATTTACATGTTTAGTGGTTGAGAACAGT
Source organism: Protopterus annectens (assembly GCF_019279795.1). Taxonomy (NCBI): domain Eukaryota; kingdom Metazoa; phylum Chordata; order Ceratodontiformes; family Protopteridae; genus Protopterus; species Protopterus annectens. The sequence continues at coordinate 390,525,974 of NC_056744.1, forward strand.
AGTAGTTGTTGTTTGTCTTTCGGCTTTTCCCAGTTGAGAACAGTAGTACAAGGTTAAATTAATACAGACGTTTAAATCATCTGAGAATGATATAGAAGTAACATTAGCATGGATGAGTTCTTTATACATGAATATTAGCATGAGTTAAATTAATACAGAGGTTTAAATCCTCAGAGTGGTATAGAGGTAGCATTAGCATGAAGGCAGTACATAGGGTTAATCAATAGTGTGTAAAGAAGAACAAACTTTGTGTGTTATAAAGTATTTATGTATTAAGCAGGTTAGGTAGGTGGAGTGCAATTGCATTTCCATTTTTGGGAGAGGTAAGAATGCACCTGGGTTTTGAAGTGTTCAGAGTTCTCAGAAATTCTTAGAGATGGAGGGAGTGAATTCCATTTTTTGGCGATGGAAAAGGATAGGAGAAGCTAACCAGCGGGACGGTTTAGTTTATAAACAGATATTAGATTTTGGTGGGTAGATCTTAGAGTTCTGTTTGGAGTGTATAATGTAAAGATGTTTGTTAGTGCTGGGCATATAGCTGGTTTGAAAATAAGCTTGTGAGTGGTGATGAGTTGGAGGTAGTCCAGCTAGTTTGGGAGTTCTAGCCATTGCAGCTGGTGGAGAGGTTTACAGTGGTGAGTGGAGTATTTGGAAGTGGTGGCGAACTTTGAGATCTTATTGTAACAGGATTCCAGTTTAGAAGAGATGGAGGAAGATAGGTTGGTTAGTAGGGGAGCACCATACATTACTGAAGATAGTAAGAAGCTAGTGGCGAGGGTCTGTCTTGTTGAGGGGGAGAGGAAGTGGGAGTTTCTGTACAGCATGCCAAGTTTCTGATGGGTTTTCTTTATATTTAGCTGAATATGGGTATCAAATTTTAGGTGTTTGTCAGTAGTAACTCCAAGAAGTTTAGCAAAAGGAGCAACTTCTATAGTGGAGTTGGAAAGGCTTGTAATCTTGAAAGAGGTTTTGCCTAGGCGGATAGATTTTGAGGGAGAGAATAGCAGGATCTTTGATTTGTTGGCATTCAAAGAGAGGTGATTTTGGAGCATCCAGTTCTCAGTAGTTGAGAAGGCAGTTTGAGTTTTTGTTTGGAGCTCAGGGAGGTTTGATGCAGAGCAAACTAAAGTTGAGTCATCTGCATATTATACTTAGTGTTAGGAATGGCTGCATGGAAATTATTAATGAAGATATTGAAGAGCATCGGGCCAAGAATGGATCCCTGGGGTACCCCGGTTGGGGTGGGAAGGAAGGCTGAGTTGCCACTCTTCCATTTTACTGCCTGAGATCTGTCAGAGAGGTAACTGCTGAACCAGATAATGGTGTTTTGTGAGAGGTTAAGATTGGAAAGGTGGTGAAGAAGGTGGGTATGGGAGACTGTGTCGAAAGTCTTGGAAAGGTCAAGGAAGACTGTGGATACAAGTTCTCCAGAGTCACGGGCATGGTTTGCGATGTCTAGAAAAGAGAGAAGAGCTGTTATTGTGCTATGGCCAGGACGGAACCCATGTTGTGTTGGGGTGAGGAGTTGGTTATGTGTAATGAATGGCATGAGCTGGAGGTGGATGCATTTCTCAAGAATTTTTGAAATAGGGGAGAGAATTGCTATGGGTCGGAAGTTGGAGATGTTATTATTTTTGCCTCCTTTATGGAGGGGTAGGATAAAGGCTGCACGCAACAGTTTGGGAACATATGATTCTTGTATAGATCTGTTGATGAGTATGCTAATGGGGATGGTGATGCTGTCTGCTACAATTCTTAAAAAGAGTGAGGGGATATTGTCAGGGGCAATGGAGCAAGCCTTAAGCTTAGAGAGAAGTTTTTTTATATATGAGGTGGGGATGGGTTTGAGGTGGAATATGGGAGGTGAGTTTGGGGTGGAAGGTTGGGAAGAGGGTTTGATTTGGGGGAGGTGTTGTTTGGGAATGTTTTAGTTAGTTCTGCTATAGAGTTAGTAAAGAAGGAGTTGAACAGAGTAGCTATTTCTAGGTCGGATTTACTAGTGTCAGGGCAAGGGTTGTTTTTGGTGCCTGAGTTGAGAAGTGAGTTGATGGATTTCCAGAATTGTTTGGGGTTAGAGGAGTGGTTAGACTGGAGTTTGATGTAGTGTGCTTTTTTGTCTTGTATGATACGGTTTTTATCTAAGTTGCGGAGTTGTTTATATTTAAGAAGGGTGTTGGGGTGCCTATTACAATGGTAGAGTTTCCAGGTCTTGTCCCTTTGTTGCATGAGTGTTTTGGTATCTTTACTAAGCCAAGGGGCAGAATTGTTTTTTTTATACATTTTTTTCTTGGAGGAACTTGTGAGTTGAGTGTCTAAGAAGGTTGAGTTGAAGAATTCGACAGCACTGTCCAGAGGTAGAGTTTTTAGTGTGTCCCAATTTATCAGTTTTAGAGAATTGGAAAAAGTTGCAAGGTTAAAGTTGTTGAGATTCCGAGTATGGATATATTGATGTAGATGAGAGGAGGGGTTGCTCTATGGATGAAGGCTGGTAAGTTATCACTGATACAGTCTGGTAAGGTACCAGTGTGGGAGATTTTGTTTGGGTGGGAGACAAGGATCCAGTCCGTATGGAGTCTGGGGGGTTATTTTTATTAGGTCTGGTTATAGCATTTGTGAGTTGAGTGAAATTACATAGATTGATTGAAATGGTGGGATTATTGGCAGTAATTTTGTTCCAGTCAATGTTCACATCTCCTAGGATGTATGTCTCAAGCCTGATATTATATGAGGCCCATAAAAGAATTTCCTCAAGTGTGTTAATGTTGTTTCCAGGGGGGATATAGAGGGCTGTAACACAAATGCTTTTCTGGTTATTTAGTTTGAGATTTCCTATGACTAGTTCAGCGTTGTTGAACTGTAGAAAAGGATTTTGGTTGGGAGTGATGAAGAGCAGGCTAGAGTAGATTAAGGCTACTCCTCCACCCTTCTTTTTTAGGCGGTCTTGTCTAAGTACTTGAAACCCAGGGGGTAGTATTTCAGAGTCTTAAATGTTGGGTTTTAGCCATGTCTCAGAGACATCTGCTATGTCAGGTTGGGTATGGGATAGCCAAGCATGGAAGTGGGCTAATTTGTTTCTTAGACTCTGGGTATTGATGGTCAAGATCTTGAGGTATTTAGGGTTGGTAGTAGTGATGATAATGGGGGAAGATGGATTACTGCTGGTACTAGGTCCTGGTTTGGGGTGTATGTCTCCTGCTAGGCATAGGCAGTTAAATGGGAATGAGAGCAGGGGTTTGGATTTGTTCCTAGAGTTTGGTGGGAGGTACAATAGTGCATTGGGAATATGATGTTTCATTGAAGAGGATAGGAGTTTTAGTTTAAAGCAGAGAAGTGGATTTGGCAGCACTAGGGAGGAGGATATAGTGTGGAAATGAGATGTGGCAGAGTTATGTGTGTTAGGGGTAATGGGGTGAAGAGGGGATAGGAAAGAAGGGGGTAGTTTTTAAGAGGAATAGGAGGTAGCATGGTATAGAGGTATTAGGAGTAGTAGGCTAAGGGAAAGGATGAGAATGGTTTGAAGAGGCATGGTGTGGTTTAGATATAATGGAATAGTTGGGGGTTAGGTGTTGAGGATGTAATAGGATTATTGGTGACAGTGTAGGAGGGAGGAGTATGGAAGTGTATCTAGAGCTTTAAGGATTAGGGATGGGGGAGGGGTGAGACAGTATTGGAGGATGGGAGGGGGATAGTGAGGGGATAAGAGTGGATTGGGTGAGACAGGGGGAGAGAACTTATGGTTAGAAGAAGTGTAGGAGCACTGGGGTGGGTGGGAACTGGGGGTAGGGTAGGGGAGTGGAGTGAGCCCGCAGGGCGAATGGAGCGGGTAGATCCAAGGAGAAGGAAGAAGGCAAGACTATGAAGAACAATCAGTGGTTAGGTAGGTAAGCTCAGAGGTAAGGAAAGTATGGAGAATGTAGCACAAGTTTACTGTAGTTGTATGCATCACATAACACAAGTCTCCAGCCAAATTCCTTGTAAGCATAACAGCATATTTAACAGCAAACAGTTTATGTAGTAAAAGCAGTCACAGCTTCAGTTAGTCCCTTAGATTATTGTGAGCATAACAGCATATGTAACAGTAAACAGTTTCTGTAGTAAAAGCAATCACTATGTCAGTTAGATCCCTAGACTACATAAAGTTAGCTAAGTACTTGGAAAACATAAACATGCCTGTTAAACCAGGTGCACCACAAACATTTGAGAAGAGCTTAAACACTTGCAGGCACTTACTTGCAGGTGTGCACACTGAAAAGGGTCTGGGGAAGCTTCTTCACCACAAGCAGGCCAAAAGATAACGTTCAAAATGGCGCCACTCAAGGAGACCCACTAATATAGACTAGTTAATGTGCATGGTGAAGGAGAGAGATACAAAATGGGGGAAGGTAAAACCAGAAAAAGCAGGTAGAGATCTGGCCCGCCCCCTTCACAGAAAACTGCAAAGAAAAGAAATCAATATAAGAAGTGGAAGCCATGGAGCTGTAATGTAATTGTAAGCAAGGAAAAGGTAGAAGCAGGGCATTAAGAGTGTAACAAGGAAGAGGTAGAAGCAGGACATTAGGAGTGTAACAAGGAACAGGTAGAAGCAGGACATTAGGAGTGTAACAAAGAACAGGTCGAAGCAGGACATTAGGAGTATAAAAAGGAAGAGGTAGAAGCAGGACATTAGGAGTGTAACAAGGGAGAGGTAGAAGCAGGACATTAGGAGTGTAACAAGGAAGAGGTAGAAGCAGGACATTAGGAGTGTAACAAGGAAGAGGTAGAAGCAGAACATTAGGAGTGTAACAAGGAAGAGGTAGAAGCAGGACATTAGGAGTGTAACAAGGAAGAGGTAGAAGCAGGACATTAGCAGTGTAACAAGGAAGAGGTAGAAGCAGGACATAAGCAGTGTAACAAGGAAGAGGTAGAAGCAGGACATCAGGAGTGTAACAAGGAAGAGGTGGAAGCAGGACATCAGGAGTGTAACAAGGAAGAGGTAGAAGCAGGACATTAGGAGTGTAACAAGGGAGAGGTAGAGGCAGGACATTAGGAGTGTAACAAGGAAGAGGTAAAAGCAGGACATTAGGAGTGTAAGCAGTTAGTTGCAGAAACACTACTTCATGGCCTTGGTGTGCAACTAATACACAGGAAGGTAAGTCTATCAGGGGGACAAAATACACCAAGTAAATGGTACTTGCCTTACTTTACAAGTATTCAGTGTGGAGGCAGATCTATTTGGGACAAGATGCAGCAAGTATATTGTTAAGTTATGCCACCCAATGGCAATAGACAAAGCTATAGTTGTCTGGGGTGGGGGGACCTTGCAGGTGTGCACGCCGGCCAGAACAATGTTTAAAAATAACTAGTAAAAGCAACAAATGTGCTGTAAAAGGAAATGTAAATAACCAGTAACAATGTTTAAAACATAACTGCTAAGGACCACATATGCTAATAACAAGAACTGTAAATATCCAGTCACCTATGCAGACTTGTCTGGTAGGTATCCTTATTAAAAACTGTTATTCTTGGCTTGCAATAACTGTAGGTAGAAACCGGACCATAGCAGTGGTTTTATCTGGCAATATTGCAGTTGGGGGGGGGCAGAGGTGTGATGATGCTGGTAGACCAAGTGTGCTATGCAGACTTGTCTGGTAGGTATCCTTATTAAAAAGTGTTATTCTTGGTTTGCAATAACTGTAGGGAGAAACTGGACCATAGCAGTGGTTTTATCTGGCAATGTTGCAGTTGCTGGGGGGGGGTGGATACTGCAGTATTGGAATTAGTATATATAACTCCCCTTATCTTATTTGAATTCTCACTTCTCCAAGGACTGCAGTTACATTCCTCTCGATTTCAGTTGGCACCCAAGTCACTGTACTTCAGAGAAGGGTATTACTGCAGGATACTGCAGTATTGGAATTAGTATATATAGCCTCCCTTATCCCATTTGAATTCTCACTTCTACAAGGACTGCAGTTACATAGATTCATAGGTAGGTACTAGGCTATCTGCCCAAGGGCCTACGTAAGCCTAGCCAACAAGGTTCCCTGGCTTACGCCACCCAAGAAAGTTATTTTGTGCCACTGTCGAGCAGAGACACAGAAGTGATCCCCGGGGTGTATTTCCTATTTTCCATCCACTCATCAAGATTTTTCTTGAAGAGTGCTAATGAAGAACTTTGCTTGACATAGATGGGTAGCCTGTTCCAGAGTATGGGAAGTCTCTGGGACAGGAATCTGTCCCCCCAGCATGTCCTGTTTATTGTGGTGACAATGTTTTGGTCGCTAGAGCATGTAGCTCAGAGGGATTGGGATTTCTTTAGGTGTAGCATGTCCAACAGCTCTGGGTTTGACATAGCTTTATATGTTAGGCAGAGATCACCTCGGAGTAGACGATATGCTATGGAGTGAAGCTGGAGTTATTTGAGGCGGTCAGTGTAGAGCATTTATTTGAGGCCAGTAATCCTCTTTGTGAGGTACTTCTGTGGCCTTTCCAGCTGCTGCAGATGTCTTGTGAGGTACATTCCAAAAGGGGTGTTGTACTCTATAATGGGTCTAATGAGTGTCGAGTAGAGGGGAACAATGACCTCTTTTTTCCTGGATGAGAACCCTTTTATGATGAGGTGTGCCACGTAGAAGGGCTTCCCGAGTACTGTGGCAATGTGACTATCAAAGGAGAGACTACTGTCCACTTGGGTCCCAAGGTCTCTTATCACACATTCGGTGTTAAGTAGATTGCTGCCTATGTGAGTTCATGGGTACAGACTTTTTACCAAAGGGGATGACACTGCACTTTTTGGCATTGAGCTTGAGGCCATGGCTCTGACACCAGGCATCTGTCTCAGCGAGGCCCTTCTGTAGGATGTCCACATCATTTGGGGACTTGACTATGGCTCCTAGTTTGCAGTCATCTGTGAACTTCGTTAGACAGAGGCCTTCTGTGTTAGCCTGTACTTCAGAGAAGTAGTTACCAAACAGGAGAGGTCCCAGGACGGAACCCGGTGGTACTCCACTTGTCAGTACTTTGAGGTCAGATTTGGAGTCTACAACTTTTACAGTGTGGGTTCTGTCAGTGAGCCAGTTGGCAACCCATCTTGTGACGTAGGGATTTATACCTAGTTTAGTGAGTTTAGCTATAATTCCAGAATGGGGGATGGTGTCGAAAGCCTTGGCGAGGTCAAGATTGGCTGTGTGAACCACCTTACCCTCATCTACAGCTTTGGTGATTGCCTCAAATAAGTCGATCAGATTCAGGAGGCATGATCTGCCTTTCACAAATTCAAACTGGGTGGGATCCAGAGTTTGGAGGTTACCAATGGCTTTGTTTATGAGTTCCATGATGATAAATTCCATGGCCTTGCATACCAGGCTCGTCAGGCTAATAGGTCGATAGTTCCCGGGATCAGTGGTGGCTCCCTCTTTGTGGAGTGGGATAACTGTTGCTGTGTGCCATTCAGTGGGTACAAAGCCTGATGTGAGGCTGTTGTTGAACATGATGCTTAAGTGGGGAGCCAGTTCGTTCTGAAGTTCGTGTACAATGCAGCCTGGGATGTTGTCCGGTCCCATGGATGCTGTGTTTTTGGCTTTAGAGAGTGCAGCTTTTACCTGCATAGTTGTGATCACGGGTACTCTGCATTCTTCCTGTATAGATATGGGCCCTTTGTGGGGTGGGGGGTTAAAGTTAGCACTGAATCTATCTGCCAGGATGTTGGAAATATCAGTTGGTTCTGTCATTTTCATGCCGTTGTGCTGTAACTCAGAGCAGATCTGGGTTTTGCCATTGAGATTCTTGACATAGCTATAGAATGCTTTGTGGTTGTCCTTAGAATTAGTGGCGATTTTGTATTCGTACCTAGTTTTGGAGGATCTTATAAGGGATCTCAGCTTCTTACTGAGGCTGACGAGGGAGCTCCTCCACTCATGGGATTTTACTCTGTTTTGCAACAGTTTCTTCCTTCTATTGTACAGTTTGTTTATGGTAGGGGACCACCAGATTGGCTTCCTTTTTTTGGAGGATAACGTCTTGGTTCTGTTTGGGATAGCACGATCCATGCACTCGTGTAAGTGCTTATAGAGTGCATTTGTGTAGGATTCAGCAGTTGTAACTGTATTGTCCATCTGCATGGGTGTCCTGAAGTTCACCACTTTTGTTTTAAAAAGCATGAAGCTGGCTTTGGAGAAATTGTTTACCGTGGTTTCCTTAATGGTTTCATTCCTCTCGATTTCAGTTGGCACCCAAATTACTGTGCTGCAGAGAAGGGTAATACTGCAGGATACTGCAGTATTGGAATTAGTATATATAGCCCCCCTTATCACATTTGAATTCTCACTTATCCAAGGACTGCAGTTACATTCCTCTCGATTTCAGTTGGCACTCGAGAAACTGTGCTGCAGCCTGACTTAAAGATAGCTGCAGTGACTTTTTTTGTCAGTAAAGTAGTAGTTTCGCTTTTTCAGTAAGTTGTACATTGTCCCTTTGTAACCTTTGACTGTTACAGAAGTGTTGTCAAATAGCAAAACAGGTGTGTGCTCCACCATTCCATTAGAAATCAGAATCTGTGTCACAAATGTCAGACGTGCCAAGTCCCCTGTTATTGAGTTGATGACCTAAGTCTCTCTTCTCCGTAACTTTTTGCATCACTAGTTTATCTCTGAGTGCAGTAGCTTTGTAATACAGGGAGTGACATGCTTATGCTCCGGAAATGGTGAAAAGACAGCCTTGTTAAGCATCTTTCCAGTGTCAGAAAGGTTCTAAACAATTGTTGCCCTCTCCCTCAGTGCTGTTAAAGGCTAGTCTCGTGTTTAATAGTGTTTAGTGGCCAAAATGAAGACAGGCAGGAAGTCGTTAATCCAACTTAAACACTTTGTTCTGACTTTTTTTTTTTTTTTTAAGTCTGAACAAAGTGTTTACTGGCTTCTCAGTGCGTTTCTTGGGTGGCCCCTCTGTGTGTGGCAGTATTTAATATGTTTTGGTTTTCTAAGCTGGAAAGCACTGCTACTACACTATTTTCCCCTAATTTTTGTAATACATGGTAACGGGTAAAGTTCCACGCACTACAAAGAATTATGGTTGAGTCTGTCTGATCACAAACCAGGAAGTTATGTGCTCTAGACGTACATGTCAAGATTCTTTTCTCGTGGTGAATTTCTTGACACGTGTCTCTTAACACATAACATATCGGTTACGATCATGGCTATGATCGTATAACACATAACTTACTGGTTTCGATCATAGCAGTGATCGTAATCCTGCATGTTACTAATTCCCTGAATTCTGTGGCAGGTTACGTGTGTGATTTTTTTTTTAAATACTGCACTGCTGTTGTTAGTATTCCACTGAATAGTGGCTGTATAACGGCAGCAGAGCCCTCACACATAGGTGATTCTTATGTCTTAGTCCTTTTTCACGTTAGTCTGATCTTATGACACTCATGGCTTATTAATCGGTACTGTTATGGGAAAAGGATGCCAACATGACCTTTTCTGCTCTAACAAACTTTTCTGAAATTTTTGATTTGCAGGTCACCCCAAGCTTTACAGTAGTCTGAACACACAACTGCCTTATGTGTACCTGTATTTAGGGTTAGTAATGTACCTGTCCATTTCCAGGGGAGTACCAGTCCAATACCAGTTTCAGTCTATTCATCTTTGCTGGGTCTTTTCAAGCACATCCTGTGATAACATGCAAGATGACTTGGAAGTTCTGCCTAAACCTTTGCAAACATCTTTCAGCAGGGCATTTTTATTGCTAGCTTTAAAGCTAACTGAACCTTAATTTCCAACAGTAAAAGCACCTATGTGTTCCCAACTAAAGTAATTTAAAGCCAAAGGATGTAACATGCACAGCTTAACATGAGTAGATGGCTTTTCATTCAGTTTTATGTGGCTAACCGTTTACATGTTTAAGGACTTGTCTTTGCATAATATGTCCCCCCTTGATGTATTTCCGAAATCACAAGGCCTGTTTGTTCCACTTACTCATTCAGTGTGCTTCGAAACGTATTGAACTCTGTATAGCTAGGGAAAATAGTACTGCTGATTGGAAAGGAAAGCTTTTTAGCATTCTTACCATTTTATGAAGAAAAAATGTGATCAGGTATTATCTAAGCTGCATTAATATCAGATCCCCTAAATAGGATGATAGTTGTTCTGACTTGAAGGGGGTGGGGGTGAAGCAATTGTCTTTACCCGTAGTGACATGCAGTACCGGTCTTCTGCTATTTCTACTTCACAGTGGTAATATCAAAGCATATTGGTTATTCCAGTGGACCAAAAATGTGTCTTGATGTCCTTCAAGAATGCAACTGCAGTCCTTACATATGGGTTGTCCTGCCTCAGGCAGCCCTTCGGTCGGCAGGATTCCAAAGTCTTGGTCCGGCGTCGGCTGTTGTCGGCTCTTACCTGACGTCAGAGCGGCCAGGGTATAAAAGCATCAGTGGACGCCATCTTGTTCAGTCTTTCTTGCCGCGCGGTGCCCTAAGCAGAAGCAGTTCGCAAGTGCCGGTCGGCCAGCTCCTGTGTTTTCAGATACCGAAGTCATCAAAAAGCTAAGTACCCCGTTGGGGAACCTTTTCTTGCCTCAGCCGATGTCAGATAAAACTGCAAAAGTTAATAATTGCTTGTCTTGTGGTAAACAAATACCTCATAAGGACTTCCATTCTTACTGCCTTCCCTGCCTCGGCCCAGACCACGACGTCTCGGCCTGTGCTGCCTTTGCTTGCTTCAATAAGTGCACACTTAGGCTATGGGCAGAATTTGCTGTAGACTTTTTTGGAGAAAATTACTCCTATATCATGCCGTCGGAACTACCGACAGCACATACTTCCAAAAAACGGAAGGACCGGGACCGACATCCGCGGCCCGCGACTTCCACCGACACCATGCTAAAGCCTACCGCGAGTGCATCAGTCTCTTCGGAGGTGGTAATTCAACCGCTCCAGGCCGACGACACTGTTTTACCACTCACTTCAGTACCGGAGGCTACCCCGGTGCCGGTTGTTGATTTTCCCCCTGAAACCGAAGCCCAAGATTTGCCTGACACCATACCGGTGGACAAAGTTACTCCAGCACGTGGGGCAGCAAGGCCTCCTGTGCCTATGTCCATTAAGGCCTACACACGTGCTAAGGCTGCCAGCCAGGCTAAGTCTCACCCTCCTAAATCTTTTCCACAGGGTTCAACTTCTGATAAACAGATCATGACTTTAGCTGCAGATCTAATTTCTTTAATCAGGGGCTCTCAGGCTCATCCAGACAGAGGTTCTCAGCCGCCTTCAGACAAAAGGCCTAGGGTTGAGCAGTTGGATACTCTTTCCTCAGAGGAGGCCTCTGGTGAGTCAGACCATTCAGATTCCCAGGAAGAATCTTTCCCAGCCTACGAGGATTCGGATGCTGATGAATCCATTCCCTCTGCCTCTCCTCCTGAGGATATTTCTTTCGGGGAGATTCTCCACTCCATGAGGGAGCATTTTCAGTGGCAGGGCCAGGATTTCTCCGACTCCAGGAAAAGGCTTCGGACCTTCCTTAAGTTACCCCAGCACAGGCCTTTAGCTATACCCCCAGTGTTAGATGTACTGGATGATGTGTTCGCAGACTCCAGTACTTCTCCTGATTCTCTCCCCCCTGCTCCGGTCAAGCCGGACAGATATTACAGGGTTCCTGAAACTCATAAACATCTCTTTAAGGCACACTCTGTTGATCTAGAAACTATTTCTCAGGGGCCCAAAGGAGTGGCCACCTCCACGGCCAAAAATCCTTTGCCCGCAGACAGGGAATCTAGGTCCCTGGAGAGGTGGGGTAAAAAAGTTTATACTTCATCCACCCTTGCCATGAGGGCACTTAACTGTCTTTTTCATATGTTTCAGTATCAGGATTTCTTGATGGATGATTTACAAAAAAAAAATAGCCTCTCCTGAGCCTTTAGATAGAAAGGCCTTGCAGGATTTGGTACATAATACTCAGCAGGTTAGCAATCATTTTCTTCAGTGTGGTTATGATGCATTGGAAGCTTCATGTAGGTCAGCTATGACAGGGGCCGTCATACGTAGACATGCTTGGTTGAAAGAACAGACATTGCCAGATCATGTTAAAATAAAGCTTCTAGATGCACCTCTGGAAAAAGATAAGCTATTTGGTGCTAATGCACAGGGTGTGTTGAAATCAATAGAGGAAAAGGCTAAATCAGTACAAACAGTCAAAGATTTCCTCCAGGTTCAGCCACCAAGGTTCAGCAGGAATTGGCCTTCAAAGAATTGGTCCTTTCCAGATACTGACAAGTTCCAAAGGGGAAAAAACAGGCGTGCTCGAGGTAGAGGGCAATACCGAGGATCCTACAGGGGCCGCCAATGGCAACCAACAAATCAGAGAAGTGGCGCTGCTCCACAGGTACAACCACAATGACTTGACTTTGACACCGCCGACCAAGGCTCAAAGAGAAGCACCTTTAGGTGGAAAATTATCCTTATTTTCAAAAAATTGGCACGTTTTTACAAAGGACAAATGGATTTTGGACATAATAGACAAAGGTTACAGGTTCCACTTCCATACCTTACCAGCAAGACAAGGCATGCCAAACCTGCCACACAATCAAAGGGCAGAGGCACTCTTACAAGTTTCAAAGCTACTACAAGTCAAAGCAATAGAAAAGGTTCCTCCTCAGGAACAAGGCCAGGGATTCTACTCAAGACTGTTCCTTGTTCCAAGAAAAGAAAAGCAATGGAGACCTATACTAGACTTGTCCGCTCTAAACACTTTTCTCATTGTGCCAAAATTCAAAATGCTGACGTTACAGCAACTCCTTCCCATGCTGGGCAAGAGGTCTTGGCTGGTTACTCTGGACCTCAAGGAGGCATACCTGCATGTCCCAATCAGACACAGCTGCAGAAGATACCTCAGATTTCTTGCAGGGCCGGAGCATTATCAATTCTCAGCATTGCCTTTTGGCTTATCTACTGCGCCCAGAGTATTCACGAAATGCCTGGCATCAGTAATTGCGCACTGCAGACTCCAGGGGATACAAATATACCCTTACCTGGACGACTGCCTTATTCAAGCGGACAGCAAGCAAGCCTTGATAAGAAACTTGGATTATGTCATTCATCTACTGCAGGCTTTGGGATACACAGTCAACATTCAAAAATCAAGACTACTGCCATCCCAACAAATAATTTTTCTAGGAGCCAAACTGGACACAGATTCACAAATGGCTTTCCTCACAGAAGAAAAACAAGAACAATTACCAGTTTACTTCAAAAGCCTAGCAAAGCACACCCAGATGACTGCAAGGAAGATCCTGCAGGCCCTGGGTTACATGGCATCTTGCATTCTTCTGATTCCACTGGCAAGACTACACATGAGAAAACTACAATGGTACCTAAAAAGTTTATGGTCTCAACACAGCCACATCTTAGAAGCAACTATCCCACTCATTCCATGTCTACAAAAGGAATTTTTGTGGTGGGCACAAGCAAGCCTGCTAAACAAAGGCATGTCTTTCAACAAACCTCAAGCAAGCCAAACCATTACAACAGACGCCTCAGATCATGGATGGGGGCGCACATGGAGGGTAGATGCATTCAAGGGCAATGGGCTCCCCGGGAATTGCATCTGCACATCAATTAAAAAGAGATGTTGGCAGTGATTCATGCAATCGAGGCCTTCGGAAAATTTCTTCAGCAAGGTCATCTGTTAATAAGGACAGAGAACACCACTGTTATGTGGTACATAAACAGACAGGGAGGCATCCATTCTTACCCCCTCTGCAGACTAACAATGACTCTTTGGGAAAAGTCCCTGAAACTGAACATACAGTTGCAATTCCAGTTTGTTCCAGGCAAGGACAATGTTCTGACGGACAGTCTAAGCAGAAACATTATGGATCCACATGAATGGATGTTGCATCCAGACATTTTTTCACAAATAACTCATGCATGGGGAAGGCCGGACATAGATCTCTTTGCCTCACACCTCAATCATCATCTGAAGAAGTTTTGCTCAAGGACAAACCATCCTCAAGCCTGGAGAATGGATGCTCTCTCCTTCAGCTGGAATTCTCTAACAATCTATGCATTCCCACCTCTACCATTAATGACCAAGGTGTTACTGAAGATCAAAGCAGAACAACCGAAGGGCATTTTGATAGCTCCAGACTGGCCGAGGCAGCACTGGTATCCATTACTAAGGAGCATAACTCGCACCAAGCCGTGGCCCCTGCCTCAATGGCCTCTGCTTATAACTCAGCACAATTACAGGACTGTTCATCCCAACTTGCAAACATTGCAACTGACAGCTTGGAGGGTTCCATGATTTCTCCCCATATCTCTCTCTCCAAAAAAGTTCAAGAGATCTTACTGGAAGCACGCAGGCCTTCCACCAGAAAAACTTATTCAGCCAAATGGAAGAGATTCAACATCTGGAATGCCAACAGGGGTCAGGATGCATCAGTAATGAGCATCCCACAGATACTAGAATACTTGGCAGAAATGCTTCACAATGGCCTTTCATATTCTTCCATAAAAATACACACTTCAGCAATTTCAGCAAAATACAACTGTGATCCACCTGTGTTTTCACATCCTTTGCTAAGACAGTTTCTAAGAGGGATAAAGAATATCAAACCTCCAAGGAAACCACCAGTGCCTGCATGGGACCCCAACTTCATCTTGGAAAAATTAACCCTTCCACCTTTTGAGCCAGCAGCATCTTCAGAATTGCAATTTCTCTCCTGGAAAACAGTTTTCCTGTTGGCAATTACTTCAGCAAGAAGAGTCTCGGAGATACAGGCCCTCATGGCAGTACCTCCATTTCTCATTTTCCATCAGGTCAGAGTCTCTTTAAGAACCAATCCTTCATTCATGCCAAAGGTGATATCCAGGGTTTCTCTAAATCAAGCAATTCACCTGCCTACTTTCTTTCCCAGTCCTCAAAATAAAGGAGAAAAGCTTCTGCACACTTTGGACATACACAGACAATTGCGCTACTACTTGGACAGAACAAAGGCCAACAGAAAGTCAGACCAACTATTTGTAGCCTACGCAGCTGGAGTACAAGGAAAGGCAATTTCCAAGCAAACAATTTCAAAATGGATTGGAAACTGCATCAGATTCTGCTACTCTTTCCATGGAAAAGGTGTGCCAGCCAATATCAGGCCACACTCCACCAGAGCTACAGCCACCTCCACAGCCTTTCTAAGAGGGGTGGCTACAAAGGACATTCTAGAAGCTGCTACATGGAGCTCCGTGCATACATTTTCCAAGCATTACAACCTGCCTTTATATTCTAGATCCCAAGCAGGCTTTGCTTCGGCAGTCCTGCAGGGCATTTTAGCTACACCATCCTTATCTTAGATCCTACCACCCCCAGCTTGGCTATGGTATTCAACCCATATGCAAGGACTGCAGTTGCATTCTTGAAGGACATAGTACAGTTTTGTACCTACCATAAATGTAGATGTCCGATAGATATGCAACTGCAGTCAGGTTTTCCCTCCCTCCTACCCCTCTGTTATTCTCTTTTTTGGGTCCACTCCCCCTTCTCAAATTAGCTGGGGATATCTGTTATGGTGCATCTGTTTATTACTGTTGTGCATATCTGGATTTTTTTATCCATTCTCTAAATTTAGCCTTCCTTGGAGGGCACCTGGCATCTGGGGCAAGAAACACTGAAGAAGATGGCGTTGACTGATGCTTTTATACCCTGGCCGCTCTGACGTCAGGCAGGAGCCGACATCAGCCGACGCCGGACCCAGACTTTGGAATCCGGCCGACCGAAGGGCTGCCTGAGGCAGGACAACCCATATGTAAGGACTGCAGTTGCATATCTATCGGACATCTACATTTATGGTAGGTACAAAACTGTACTTTTTACTCACCCTAGCACTTTATCTCTTTCTTTGTAACATGGGGGCTTCTGCAGTGAAGCGTGCACACTTCAGTCTGAGCAGCAATTTCGTGAATGAATGACTTCCAGGGAAATTTGACAATTATCTCCTGTTAAGGAGGAGAAGGTGGAGTACACCTCCTTTATGGATGTTAGGAAAGATCCTCTGTCAGGAGTAGATCTTTAACCACACGAATGAAGTAGATGATACAAACAAAAAAAAACTTAAAAACTGTAGAGAAAACCAGGAAACCAAACAGACAAGTGTTGTTTAGCGCCTTCATCCTCAAATTTAATACGTGAACTTCTTCAGAAACACTTGCACAATAAATCCAGTTCCTTAAATACTAAATAATACAGGAAGTGACCTCGTGTTAATTAAATCACTTTGTTAAAATATTATTATATATATATACACATATGAATATAAAAACATAATAATAAAAAATCATAAATACACATGAAATAAACATGAACAAATGCAACCCAATTCATATTAGTACTTTGACATAAAAATATGTTACTATAAAAATGTGCATGTAAATACATGTTCACTTCTGTAAATGTATATATAAATAGTTTTAGTGAATAAATTAAAGGAATTTATTTAATAATTATAAACAGTATATGTATATATATATATATATATATATTTATGTATAATTAATAGATGTGTTATCTATACTTTAAGAAACATTTTAAATTGATAGACTCATTGAGGCCAGGCGGCTTGTCGGCCCCCAACACAAGTTGCCACAAGGTCTCTCTACACTCCAAGGTGTTGTTGAAATCTCCTCCAAAATCACTAGTGTTGATTTTGTCCAACACTGAAAGCTCAAACTTCTTAAAATCCCTACAAATTAATGCATGTTTAGCTAAAGAGTTGAGCCTATCTTTGTTTTTTATGGCTAAATTGTGTTCGTAAATTCTCCTTTTCAAAACCCTCTTGGTTTTGCCGATGTAATACTGTTCACATGATACACAATTTGCAATATAAACTACATAATCTGAATTGCAATTGTAATAACCTTTAGCCCAAATCATATAATTGACAGACTTGACAAACACACAAGTACTGTTGCTGACAAATCTGCATTGCCTACAATTATTGCAAGCATATGTACCCCTCTTAATGCTAACAGCTTTAATGTTGTCTTGATGTCTGGCATGATCTACCTCAAGCATAGTACTAATATGAATTGGGTTGTATTTGTTCATGTTTATTTCATGTGTATTTATGATTTTTTATTATTATGTTTTTATATTCATATGTGTATATATATATAATAATATTTTAACAAAGTAATTTAATTAACATGAGGTCACTTCCTGTATTATTTAGTATTTAAGGAACTGGGTTTATTGTGTAAGTGTTTCTGAAGAAGTTCACGTATTAAATTTGTGGATGAAAGCACTAAACAACACTTGTCTGTTTGGTTTCCTGGTTTTCTCTAAAGTTTTTAAGTTTTTTTTCGTTTGTATCATCTACTTCATTCGTGTGGTTTGTGGTTCTCTAGAGAGTTTACCATGGCGACTCAAAGCAGTAATCTTAGCAGTCAAGACAGCTTGCTTGACATGACTGTGTGTCCAGTTCCTGGCAGTGGTTCTACTTGTGGTATCAGTGGGGAGTACAAATCCCAGGAAGAACTTGTATCTTTGATTGTGAGGATAGTCAAAGATACTCTTCAACACACTGATACTAAGGATAACGTATCTGATGTCCATTCAGCGGATACTGTGCGTAGTTTGGCTTGCGCACTTGAAAGTAAAGATAAAAAGGATAAGACATCTTCCTCTATCACTATTTCCAGTCCGTCGAGGAGAGGGGCAGGAATTGATGTCATAGCCAGTACGAGTCGCTCAGGCAGGTACATCGGCGTCTTTAAACAACAGCAATGGCGTGAGTCAAACCTATGTTTGGGATTATATTTGTAAAACGCACAGTAATCCGTTTGCTGACATAGAAATCGACACTTCGATCCGTGGAGCAAGTAAGTCTCACAATGAAAGTGTTCACACGGACAATGTTAATTGCAGGAAAAGCATTTACGAATTAGAAAAAACTGTATACAGGCACATTACATTAGAATTGGAGATCTCCTATTTGGGAGAATGTATTAAAAGAAAAATTGTGCCTCAGGGCTTGCGGACAGCCAATTTCCCAAATTGTGTCACCGAAGGTGACGATTTGAGTACTAAGTTAATAGAACTTTACAATGACACTGGCCTAGCCATGATGGGTTACCTTGTTACTTTTTATGAGAACAAACTTGTAATCATCAAAGAGCACATCAAACAACTAGATGAAAAAATTAAGAGTTTCACTTGTTTTAAGGATTATATTAATTTATATAATGGTGTGGAGGCGAAGGCTGACAGGCACAGGGCATCTATTGTGGCTAGAAAACACAACAAATTAAAAAGGGACATTCTAGCTTATCAATCGAAACAGGCCCATGTACTGCATGTTAGGTCTGAAGAGAATTTGGACAGTGTTGGTGTTACAGGTAATACTGTTTGTTTGAATACAAACGATGGGGCCGAAGTGGCTACAAACACAGTATCTGCACTAGTGAATGTTCACATTGGAACAAAGAATATAGAAAAGAACACTGGACAAAATGTTGTAGCTGATAAGGAGGGTGGTACTGTGTTTCCATCTTCAAACCAACATCCTTCTCATCAGTCACAAACAAATTATGCTCAAATATTAGCAGGAGGCAAACAGATACAGAATCAGGGTCCTTTTCTGTCTTCTATGACACCGAGCAAACAGACTCAGAAGTGGAACAACAATTATCACCACAAATGGAAGGGGAAGGGGAAAGGGAAGTATCCCAATCAGAGGAAGTACAAGTGAACAATTTTAGACAGGTTGATGATTTTTGTATTAATGTTATAAATCTGTCGAGCACTGTATTGTCCACTGAATTGGTTAATGTTTTGAAAAAGGGTTTTTCTTTCATCCCGAGTAACAAAGTGAATATTGGAAGGTTGTTAATAGACTTTAGACTATATTTAAGAAAACTTAACTTGTGTTATATTATGCATGATGTGTTGTTTCAGTCTCATACCTTGACCACTGGTGGACCCAAAAAAGCCAGCACCTTTAACCCCCCTTTGCACAATACTCTTCAGGTATTTCAGAGTTTGTGTGAGCAGGAGTTTAGAAAGTTAAACAATGACGTGTGGGGAGATAATTTGGCTCCATCTGAAAGACAAGCCTTACACGAATTGTGTAAAAATGCAAACATTAGAACTATGAAGGCTGACAAAGGAGGCAAGATTGTGGTCATGGACACTTCCCAGTACAATGACTCAATGTCTAATATGTTACAAGACACTGAGACATGCAAAGTGGTTCGTGCCACTGATATGAAAAACAGCTTCTTAAGGGTCAACACACTTTTGTTTGACATGTTTAGTCAGGGTGAGTTGGATCACCAAAGTTATGAATACCTTTTGGTTGAACATCCTAAATTGGCCACTTTATTTGATATTCCGAAAGTGCATGTGGATGTAGACAACCCACCTTTTACACCCATCATTTCAGCAAAGTTGTCTAAAACAGAAAACATATATATTTGGCTAGATCATATATTAAATCCCATTGTGCAGAAATCTAGATTTTACATTAGAGATTCCTGGCATTTATTGGAAGAATTACGGAAAATAAATATTCCTTTGCAGTCTGTTAGTATTGCTACGCTTGATGTCAAGTCTGTATACACCTTCATCAAGCAAGAGGAAGGGTTGGAATATTTGAGGGAGTATCTGACTAGCCACACAGATGTTGACAATGTTAAAGTCTACACAATTTGTGATCTTATGGAGCTTGTGTTAGACAACAACTTTTTTAGACTTGGCAAACACATTTACAAACAGATTTTGGGAGTGGCCATGGGGGCGAGAGTGGCACCAGCATTTGCCAATTTGGTAATGGCCAACTGGGAGCTTAAATTTTTGGTCAACCACCCGAGTTTTAATAAGGTGTTATCTTACTTTAGATTCATAGATGATTTATTATTTCTGTGGACTGGCACACCACAAGAGTTTTCTCTATTAGTAGATGATTTGAACCACACTACACAGTTTTTGGTTTTCAAAATGAGTGGGTTTGGGCAAAGCATCCCCTTTCTTGATGTTTTACTTACTGTGGACAAGGTTAACAATACCTTCAGCAGTCAGGTATATAGGAAGGAGGTATTTGCTAACCAGTATCTACATAAAGATAGTCTACACCCTATACACATGAAAAAAGGAGTTGTAAAGGGGCAGATAATTCGTCTGAGTAGACTTACTACGGATGATGACACATTCGTCAAGGAAATTGAATTTTTGAGATCTTTATTTTTATGTAGAGTTTACACCTTAGATTGGATCCAAAATATAGAACAGGAAGTCATCAAGCTTAGAAAGGGGATCGCTAAACCCATCCTTTTGTCTGATCATTTAGGTGTCAGCTCTGGATCTACTAATGCAAATGGTCTCAACACATATAACATTGCCTTTACTTTACCTATTGTCAACAAAATGTGGTCCATTAAGGACACTATTATCAACAATTGGAAGGTGTTGTTAGGCAACAGGGATTTAGTAGATATTTTAGGGTTCAAACCCATTTTCACCTACAAAAGGGTGACTAACATTAAATCTATGCTTGAGGTAGATCATGCCAGACATCAAGACAACATTAAAGCTGTTAGCATTAAGAGGGGTACATATGCTTGCAATAATTGTAGGCAATGCAGATTTGTCAGCAACAGTACTTGTGTGTTTGTCAAGTCTGTCAATTATATGATTTGGGCTAAAGGTTATTACAATTGCAATTCAGATTATGTAGTTTATATTGCAAATTGTGTATCATGTGAACAGTATTACATCGGCAAAACCAAGAGGGTTTTGAAAAGGAGAATTTACGAACACAATTTAGCCATAAAAAACAAAGATAGGCTCAACTCTTTAGCTAAACATGCATTAGTTTGTAGGGATTTTAAGAAGTTTGAGTTTTCAGTGTTGGACAAAATCAACACTAGTGATTTTGGAGGAGATTTCAACAACACCTTGGAGTGTAGAGAGACCTTGTGGCAACTTGTGTTGGGGGCCGACAAGCCGCCTGGCCTTAATGAGTCTATCAATTTAAAATGTTTCTTAAAGTATAGATAACACATCTATTAATTATACATAAATATATATATCTACATATACTGTTTATAATTATTAAATAAATTCCTTTCATTTATTCACTAAAACTATTTATATATACATTTACAGAATTGAACATGTATTTACATGCACATTTTATAGTAACATATTTTTATGGCAAAGTACTAATATGAATTGGGTTGTATTTGTTCATGTTTATTTCATGTGTATTTATGATTTTTTATTATTATGTTTTTATATTCATATGTGTATATATATAATAATATTTTAACAAAGTGATTTAATTAACATGAGGTCACTTCCTGTATTATTTAGTATTTAAGGAACTGGGTTTATTGTGTAAGTGTTTCTGAAGAAGTTCACGTATTAAATTTGTGGATGAAAGCGCTAAACAACACTTGTCTGTTTGGTTTCCTGGTTTTCTCTACAGTTTTTGAGTAGATCTTTAACTTACAGCCTAGTATCCCCTAATGGAACAGCAGCAGAACTGTACATGCACAACCCTAGGTGAGGACAGCCTCCCCAGGTTGTTACTCATGTTGTCAAAGGATCTTCGGAAAAAGAAAAGTTAAAGAAACTTCAGTATAATTTGAACACCACAGCCAATCGAATAGTTCCACATGGGTGATGCCACAAGATATGCGGATGACAAGTTGTCATATATCAAAGCACTTTAAATGTAAAAAGGATGTTTAGAACATATTAGGAATTAATGCCACATGGACTTCAAACAGTAACCCCTGGAGCTGTTGTCATGTGGAGTAAGTTGGCAAAGGTAGGCAACTCGTGTATCTTTGTTAGCATTTCCACTTATCCCAGTTACATGCATACATAAAGTAGGAAGGCAGTGCTTATATAATAAGACTGCCAACCTGCAGGTGAGGAACCTCAGTTCACAGTTATAATAATTTCTTTGTATACCTTTCTACATTTCCTTTTCATGTTAACAAACTTTATGAGGTTAGCCAAGTCCCATAAGAACAAGAGGAATGAAGAACAGAGTTAATCAGCAAAACCTAATTACCGTTAATATATTTTGGCTTCTTATTTAAGTAGTACAGACTTCCTTGTTACTGAATGAAGATGCATTTTATTATTATGTTGCCATTTTCTGAATGATTAATGGAAACTGTCCTCACTGAAGTTCATTTGGTTCTTCCCATGCTGTTATAAGAAACAATAAGAAATGTGCATTTGATTTGTAAGAATGTTGTAGGCTCTCATCCCTTTCCAATTACAAACTGTCATAAATGTTTATTTTAGCAATGTATGCATTTAATGGCATTAGATAAACAGATTTCTAATTTATGTAATAATTACATGGATGTTTTAAGGTTAGCAGCATTTTACGCCTTGTTTCTCATTTGTAAAATTCATATGTAGCACCAGGGATAAATGCAAAGGCCATTGGGTGCTCAGAGAAACGGTTGTGGATTAAGATAGGGAAAAATCACATCAAAAACTTACCCAAAGTTAATTCTGCACAGCTAAATGCAGTAAATCTGCATAGACAGAGCTTTCAAAGTATTTTGACGTTTTATGTTAGTCACTGTAGCTATGAGTATTTATAGCAGTTTTTAATATGCTGATGTTCTAGTTCTGATATATCTTGTTTTTGTCTTTCATTGTAGACAGATTTGGTGCATTTTTATTTGACTTGTAGTGCCTTTTACTGTACGTAAGGGCAATTCTATCTATTCCATTTCCCCATCACACATCGACAGTAAACATGCGTGGCTAAATAAGGAATGACATTGTTATCTAAGCAGTCTGCCATTTGGATGCATGTGTGAGAAGCTAATATTTTGGTAGTGGTGTTGAATTTCCTTGCATATAAGATGTCTGTCTTGCTGCCCTTCCACCGTGGACATATAACATGGACAAAAAGAAGACTACCACAAAGTACCACATACATTTGTCATTCTTTGTATACATGTGTGATGGTGTATGTGACAAGTGAAAAATCTGTGACTTAATATCACACCTGGGGCATAGAATAAATACAAAAGTCACTGAAATACAACACATTGTTGTGTATGATGCTTGCAGACCAGTGATATTCAGGAAGCATCATTTCATGCTTTAAAATTTGATTGAACAGTACAAAATGCTGCCCCCTCCCGTAAATAATTTGTGATAATTTAAATGAATGTAGCACAACTCAATGTGTGTAAAAGAGAAGTATACAGGGCACTAGCGAATGTGTGCAGCAATGCTTGTGTGTTCGTCTAAATGCGAACACAATTTCCCTCCATCTCTGCCTTTTCCCCTTTCTTTCAAGCAGTTGATTCCAGGTTGCGGACACCAGAGTAGTGTGCTGAAAGTTGACTTCCTACAGAAGTGTGGTGCATGTGATAGCCCTGCTTATAACCAACAGACTGCACAAAGCCTTCCAATGCTCAGGGGAAGTGGGGTTAAGGAAGGAAGAAAACTGGAATGACAGTAGTATAAGAACTTGTGCAACAAATGTACTCCATCGCTTGTCTGTTGAGTTTCCGTAGTAGATAAGTTCCAGTTCACATTTTCTTTCTCTCTGCACTTTCTATTTGCCAGAAATGTACCAACTCAGTGGACACTGAATGTCGATTATTTTGAGTCTATCTGTCTTTGCTTAATTGTTAGCTGTATGGATGTTTACTTGACCATCTCTCTTATTATAAATGAATCCATTCCCACTGCAAAGACTAACTGAAATCATTTTACAAATCAACACTTTGTTAGCATTTCTCAACATCTGTGCATGACACCAGTAACAGTGTACCTGTTGTGACCTGGTATTGTCAAAACCAGTTGGGTACTCTGTCTGCTTTAAACCTTACAACGCACTGAACTGTAGCTCATAACTGTCATACTAATATGTAATTTCACACATTCTTTTTTTTTTCATTTTTCATGGGTGTCCTAGAAATTGTCTTAAGTCAAGGCCTATGTAAGTGCAGATTATTTGAAAAATCTGTGGTTGTGTTTGTAAGTTGCTATTACAGAGTGAAGGATGTTTTATTAGCAGCAATGCATGAAAATATCTCATTTTAGTTTTTTTATTAGAGTACTTTGGATGGCAGTAACAGTTGCACATCAAACCATAACCAGGTTATAACAAAGGTACAACACAGTTAAAGGCAGTGAGAGCATGGTGATACAGCAGAGTACGTAACAGTAAGCTCCTACGTTATGTACTGAGTATAGTGTAGGAAGAACTGAATAGCTATAGTGCTGACATTGTTCTAGACATTACTTATTTACGTATAATAATATATACAATGTTACATGTAATAATATATACAATGTATGTAATGGTTCGGGAGTCATCGGTCGAAAGTCAGGCAAATTAAGATGACTGAGTTTGGTAGAAATGCATTTAAGAAGCAACTGTAATGACTGTAACAGAAATAAAAAGAATAAAACCATGATACATTGACAATATAATAACATTTAAGGGTGCCGTAGCAGTGGAATGCAGTAAATATAAATGAGTATCATAGTCATGAGCCAGAGTTTCCTGCTTTGTTAGATTTAAAGCAGTTGGAGTAATACGCAGTAAGGAAAAGATTATGTCAAGGTGGCAAATAAAGAAGTAATTGTCCCAGCCGCGTACAATACATCATCCAGCATCTCTGAAGTATGAACATTCATAAATAAAGAAGTAATGGTTCCAGCCGCGTACAATACATCATCCAGCATCTCTGAAGTATGAACATTCATAAGTAAAGAAGTAATGGTCCAAGCCGCGTACAATACATCATCCAGCATCTCTGAAGTATGAACATTCATAAATAAAGAAGTAATGGTCCCAGCCGCATACAATACATCATCCAGCATCTCTGAAGTATGAACATTCATAAATAAAGAAGTAATGGTCCCAGCCGCGTACAATACATCATCCAGCATCTCTGAAGTATGAACATTCATAAATAAAGAAGTAATGGTCCCAGCCGTGTACAATACATCATCCAGCATCTCTGAAGTATGAACATTCATAAATAAAGAAGTAATGGTCCCAGCCGTGTACAAAACATCTTCCAGCATCTCCGAAGTATGAACATTCATAAATAAAGAATTAATAGTCCCAGCCATGTACAAAACATCATCCAGCATCTCTGAAGTATGAACATTCATAAATAAAGAAGTAATGGTCCCAGCCACGTACAATACATCATCCAGCATCTCTGAAGTATGAACATTCATAAATAAAAAAGTAATGGTCCCAGCCGTATACAAAACATCATCCAGCATCTCTGAAGCATGAACATTCATAAATAAAGAAGTAATGGTCCCAGCCGTATACAAAACATCATCCAGCATCTCTGAAGTATGAACATTCATAAATAAAGAAGTAATGGTCCCAGCCGCGTACAATACATCATCCAGCATCTCTGAAGTATGAACATTCATAAATAAAGAAGTAATGGTCCCAGCCGCGTACAATACATCATCCAGCATCTCTGAAGTATGAACATTCATAAATAAAGAAGTAATGGTCTCAGCCGCGTACAATACATCATCCAGCATCTCTGAAGTATGAACATTCATAAATAAAAAAGTAATGGTCCCAGCCGTGTACAAAACATCATCCAGCATCTCTGAAGTGTGAACATTCATAAATAAAGAAGTAACGGTCCCAGCCGCGTACAAAACATCATCCAGCATCTCTGAAGTATGAACATTCATAAATAAAGAAGTAACGGTCCCAGCCACGTACAAAACATCATCCAGCATCTCTGAAGTATGAACATTCATAAATAAAGAAGTAACGGTCCCACCCGCGTACAATACATCATCCAGCATCTCTGAAGTATGAACATTCATAAGTAAAGAAGTAATGGTCCCACCCGCGTACAATACATCATCCAGCATCTCTGAAGTATAAACATTCATAAATAAAGAAGTAATGGTCGCAGCCGCATACAGTACATCATCCAGCATCTCTGAAGTATGAACATTCATAAGTAAAGAAGTAATGGTCCCAGCCGCGTACAAAACATCATCCAGCATCTCTGAAGTATGAACATTCATAAATAAAGAAGTAATGGTCCCACCCGCGTACAATACATCATCCAGCATCTCTGAAGTATGAACATTCATAAGTAAAGAAGTAATGGTCCCAGCCGTGTACAAAACATCATCCAGCATCTCTGAGGTATGAACATTCATAAATAAAGAAGTAATGGTCCCAGCCACGTACAATACATCATCCAGCATCTCTGAAGTATGAACATTCATAAATAAAGAAGTAATGGTCCCAGCCGCGTACAAAACATCATCCAGCATCTCTGAAGTATGAACATTCATAAATAAAGAAGTAATGGTCCCAGCCGCGTACAATACATCATCCAGCATCTCTGAAGTATGAACATTCATAAATAAAGAAGTAATGGTCCCACCCGCGTACAATACATCATCCAGCATCTCTGAAGTATGAACATTCATAAGTAAAGAAGTAATGGTCCCACCCACGTACAATACATCATCCAGCATCTCTGAAGTATGAACATTCATAAATAAAGAAGTAATGGTCCCACCCGCGTACAATACATCATCCAGCATCTCTGAAGTATGAACATTCATAAATAAAGAAGTAATGGTCCCAGCCATGTACAAAACATCATCCAGCATCTCTGAAGTATGAACATTCATAAATAAAGAAGTAATGGTCCCAGCCATGTACAAAACATCATCCAGCATCTCTGAAGTATGAACATTCATAAATAAAGAAGTAATGGTCCTAGCCGCGTACAATACATCATCCAGCATCTCTGAGGTATGAACATTCATAAATAAAGAAGTAATGGTCCCAGCCACGTACAATACATCATCCAGCATCTCTGAAGTATGAACATTCATAAATAAAGAAGTAATGGTCCCAGCCGCGTACAAAACATCATCCAGCATCTCTGAAGTATGAACATTCATAAATAAAGAAGTAATGGTCCCAGCCGCGTACAAAACATCATCCAGCATCTCTGAAGTATGAACATTCATTTAGTTTAGGTACGTGAGATGTAAGAGTTTTTTTTTTTAATGATATTAGATCGTTGAAGTTTTTTTATGTTATTTGGAATATTGTTTCAGTAGTCGAAAGCCAGTTTAGCAAAGACTCTTTGTGTGAGTACTAAGTTTATGAGAGCTTGATCTAGCTTTAACTGATCTGATGCATTTCAAACAGTGTTGTTTTTGAAGCTGGGCAGGTCCTGTTGTTAAGCAATTTGTAAATCAGCATATTCAGTAATACTTAAGGTTGCACTGGAAGCCATTTGCATTCAGATGTTATAGTAGTTTTTCTCTTTCTATGGTTTGCCATGTGGACAAACGTTAGAATTTTATTCTATGTTGATTGTAGTAGGTTAATTTGATCAGGGATGCATATACTAATCTGGGCATCTGTACAAGGGCTGTCACTCTTCTTGCTTGAAAAACACATTGACGTAGTATATTTAACTAAAATCTCTTTTGTCTAATTCCCCCAGTTTAGCAAATATATGCTTCTATTTTGAATGACAGTGGTTAGCTAAAGTGTGCTTTGCAACTGTAATGTTACATTTATTAAACTCATTTGACAGATTTGTCATCAGCTGCTCATTGTGCTTGTAAAGTATTTGCATAATCGCACAGCCAGAGACAGTTTTGTTAAAGTATTCCACCACGTGTGTGTGTGTAGCTTTGAATCCTGTTCCACGGGTTTATATCATAAGCTCGAAAGCTGATAACTTTGAAGCACATAACTCCGAACTTCAAACCTCAAAGTACAAAAACGTCGAACCGTAGAATGGAGATCGCCATAGTGTGCGGGAAGGGAAGATTTCCCTTTACTGCACTGTAGTGTGATCTCGGAGTTGGTATATTTAAGTAGTGGGGAATGTAGGGGGTGCAGGGGGGCTTGCCCAGTTCATAGAGCTTTTTTTTTTGTTTTGGGGTAATTGGGGGGGGGGGTTGGCAGATTCGATGTTGTTAGCTTTCGAGGTTTAAAGTTCGAGGTTTTGTGCTTCGGAGTTATCAGCTTTCAATCATCTGATATAGACCCCCTGTTCCACAGTGTCTGGAAACTTAAACAAATTCAAAGGCAGTTTGGTACCCTTTTTTCATGAATGCAGTACAAGAAGAAATTATAATCCCATCTGTATTTTCCTTGCTTTGTGTGTGTATATATGTCTGTGTGTGTGGTTACAAGGGTCATTTTGCACATTGCAGGCATTTGTGGTGATTGGTGATCTAGTGGAACTTTGCACTATTATTCTGTTTATGGAATCACAAGACCTTTTTTCTAAGGTTATTTCTTCTAGCAGCAGAATATTTACTTTGCAGTCACCGCATAATGAACTGTGTTTGTTTTTTTCAGGAACCTCAACCAGAAGCTAGAATGAGAAAATAATGTTAATAGGAGTTCAGAAGCAACTTCAAACAATACAGTAAGACAACTGAACTGCCTTCTGGAAGGTTCCCTCAGCAGTGACAGTGGAGCTGGTCCCTCAAGCCTCAGGTAATTTCCCTTGCTAACAACACAGACCCCATAAGAAGAGCTATTGTTAAAAGGACAGCAACAATGTATCAAAACTATCAGAAAATGTGCCTAAGGCTGACATTATTTATTTATTTAACATTTGTTTACCAGGATAGTCCGACTTGGAACAAAGCCAATTTTCAGGGGATACCTGGGCAGAAATACTCCAGATGCATATTTTTGTAACATGGGAGGAAACCAGAGTACCCAGAGAAAACCCATACGAACGCAGGGAGGGCATGCAGACTCCACACAGAAGGCACTCCAGCCGAGAATCGAACCAGGGAAACTCTTGCTGTGAGGCAACAATGCTACCACTGTGCCATCCATGAATTGATGACAAATGACAATCTCAGAATTAAAATAAAATACCATTTTTTCCCAAGGCTTTTCTGCTTACTTCTGCTTGGTGCACCTCTTCTACTCAGCTGTAAGCACGTAATGCTCCATGTTTTATTTTTCAGACTAATTACATCCCCGGACAAACTGCAAACTGACAGCCCTTAGGACTTGTAGCTCTGAAAGGCAGTTAGTAATTCTTTCATTGTACAAAGCACTTGCTGAGGCCACTTGTGGAGTCCTGTGTCCAAATGTGGTGGCTGTACAGAGAAAAATAAAGGTTTGTAGAAAAGGTGCAGTATAGAGTTAGCAAAAAAGGTGGCATAAACAGGAAGGATAGTGTTTGAAAAAAATACTTTGATACCACAGAGGAAAATGTAGAAAGGAACCTACGGAATTATGAAAACCAAAGTAAGATAAAAAAGAACCTAGGGGATTGGCACTTACAGACACCAGTCTGTATGACTTGAACATATGTATATCTGCCACAGGGGAAGGGAGATGAATGGAGTAGAACAGGAAGGTCGGACTCGAAGCAGAATAGAACATGGGTGATAGCCAGAAGAACAATTCAAGAAGGATTTAAGTAATGGCAAAGAGGGTTGTGAGTCCCTAAGGCCGTTTGCCTGAGACAGTAGTAAAGAGTTTGTCAAAAAAGAGGTTGAAGAATGAATGGGTCAAGGGAGAAGACTTAGTCATTGGCTGTACTACTGTTACAGAGGTGCTAAAAACGGTGTTGCCTTCTGTTTACATCTTTGTATATGCAGATACAAAGAAACGGCAGTGTAAGAGGGTTCATATCTCGTAGTGAAATGTGAGATTAGACCAAGATCAGATGTTCATGAGCATGTCTTTACGGAAAATGTAGTGGCTGACCTGTCCAGGCTTCCTGATAGCTGGGTGTTTGGTAAGAACACGGGCAATTTAAGGCTCCATGGTGTAGGAAATAAGAGGACATTAGTAACAGGGGCTCCATTAGTAAAAAATAGCTGTGCAACTGATGTTGCTAGAGGGATTTGTAAACCTTTCCATTGAATTGTTCATGCATTTTTTATATGCATGGATAGGGTTATACTAATATACTGGCAGTGGGAAATATGATGCTTACATTTCCTCAAGGGCACCACCCACGTTGCAGAAAGCTTCAGTTCTGCCACTTTCTATTTGTGAAGTAAGCCAGTGTTATTTCTTATTTCTTGATGTTCCACTACGTTTATTAGCTAATATGGATATCTGTTGTTTGCTATGTGTACAACTCAGCTTCTGTGAAACTAGTTCTTAACAAGTGTGAAACATAACAGACTGTACATTTGTCATAAGTGTAATCCTGATCGCTGTCGTTGCATTTGAGATGTTTCTTCAGTGCTGTTCCATTTGAGGCTTTGCAATCATGTGCCCTTTTGACTTTACTAAAACACCAGTCTGCATCTGATTAAGTACTAAATCCATTAATGAGTGTGTGCCAAATATTGATAGAGTGAAAGTTTTTTGTTTTGTTTTTTTTTTGGGGGGGGGGGTGTAGACCATTTAAATAATCTTGAAGTCCGATACCAGTCTGGTGTTTTGGTTGGCTGTTAGGAAAAAAAGTGACAGGACAGGTTTACTTTATATTAAGTAATAGAAGTTAACCATATTTCTCTAGTTTTGATGTGGGTATATCAAATTGATTTTAAATTTCAAATTTACATCTACTCCATATAGATTTAACCGTTATTTTAAAGCTAATTCTGATCACAAACTATATCAGTTCATTAAAACTAATTAACAGGCCACTTTCCTGTAACTAGAAACATTGAGTCAAGTATCGTTAGATGCACTTCCGTTCAGGACAAGTGCTTCACTGTCTGTCCATCTGATATAATTCAAGTCCAGTGATTTGATTTGCACTGCTTAAATGTAGACATGAATCACAATGCTTGTCAATGTGCACCCAGCTGGAGTTCCTTAATGCAGCTGTTGATTTGTTCTGACATATGTGCAGAACAAATTTAATGTTAGTGTAGTTCAGGACCTATGTTTATCCAGCCACATGATAGCTGATGGCAGGCTATTTCCCAAATCAAAATTGACCAAACAAATGTTAATGAAAGCACATTGTTGCCAAAATGGAATAGGCCGCAGATGTTTGAGATGTTAGTCTATTGAAATGTCCATAGTAATGATATCTCTTCTTTTTGAGTGACGACGGTTTTATATAAACTACCCAAGTAAAACTGCTAAATGTACCAGATGCTGACACTTACCTTTTTGTTTGGTATGTTAACATGTATTGCATATTCTTACTGCATTATGCTGAGTAACTCGTACACTTTTGAAATGATAGTAGTTCACTGTGCAGTCACCTAAGAAAATGTTTAGTATGTTTCCCAGCAAGCTTATTTCATAATGCTCCTTAATTTCACCAACAGCTAGGTTATAAAAATTGGCATTAGCTGATTTGCCGTATGCAAGCAGCTGTACAACCTCAGTGGCTGAACTGGTTGAATAGCAAGGCACTTACAGAGGACACCAGACTGTTTGACAAAACTTTTGGGGGATTGCCCCACTTCCACCTGCCACTACTAACATATTCTGTGGTTTTGTAACCGTGGAGAAAAATAGTTGTCATTAGAAAATAAAGCTTTAGCTTTACCAGGTTCTGATATTGTACCATTTTGGAGTTAAAATGTACACATGGGGGGGGCGGTGGGTGGCACAAGTCCCTACACAGAGGTATAGGAATTTTTGTTTTCTTGTTAATTTACCATATTGTTTAATTATTTTATTTAATTCAAGTGAAAAAAAATATTTTTTGCATATAATGAATTTTGAGTGGTGTGAGCTTCTGGTGAGATGGGTTCAATCAGGTTTGTTTTAATATGCAGCTTGACATTCAAGCATTATGACCCCATTTGCCCATATAGAGTGTGCATTTGTTATATTTATTTTATTTTATTTTACATTTGTTTACCGGAATAGTCCGACTGGACACTGGTCCATTTACAGCAGAGGCCTGTGGAGAAAAGCTCCACAATTAGATTAACATCAACATGGTAATACAAACAATCATTCAGGTATGTACAGACATAAAAAGTCTCATACAATCCAGTCTAAACAATACATCAGCAGTGAGTGAGTAAATTTACAAAGATAGAGAGTCTCATACATCAAAGCTTTAACACTGGATTAGTGAGATAGGATAAAAGAATAAAAAATCATATGATTAGACATGACATATTATACAATTTCAAGTTGACAGTAAGATACCTAACTGTAGCATATATACAGTAGAGATAGCAGGAAGGAAGGTGTAAAGTGTGCTGAGACTGTGAAATTCATGTGATGCATGGACATAGCCATGTATTCATAAAATGTGATTTGAGAGCATTTTTGAAATGTGTGTTAGTGGGGGCAGAGGTCAGAGAAGGGGGGGGGGGTTATTCCAGGATATAGCTATGGCATGAGAAAAAAGAGCTTTCACTGAGTTGTTATTAGCTTTAGAGATGCAGAGGTGGGATTTCTCAGTAGATCGGAGGATGATTAGTTCAGTATAGAAAGAGAGTGGCTTAGTTCTGGGGTTTTTTCAGGATGTCTAACAATATTAAAGGCAATGACTAGCTGGTGGTAACTGAGTAGCTGCAGAAGTTCTAACCATTGTAGTTCCCTTAGAGATTGACAGTGATGGACTCTGAAGGTGGAGTTGTTAGCAAACTTAACAATTTTATTGTAACATGATTCAAGTCTGGTGAAATCAAGTTTTCTGAAATGGATAAGAATTGGCGATTTGACCTAGAGTGATCCGTTACTGTTCTGAGAGGAATTGTTTATGCCTATATAGGGTTCCCATTTTTTGTGGACCTTTTTTATGGTTTGTGAGATATGGACATCGAAGAGTAGGTTATTGTCAATTTCTACACCAAGGAGTTTGGTATGGTCAGAGGGAGATATGATGGTACCATTTTTGGAAGAGATTGAAAAGGATGGAGGGGTTATAGATTTGTCTTATTCAGGTTTAGGCTTAGTTGGATATCAGTAATCCAACTTTCTACAGAACTGAAGGATTCTTGTGTGTATGTTTGTGTAGGTATGTATATCTCTGTGTGTTTTATTTGTCTGTGCATGTATGTTTGTTGGTATGTGTTCACGCACATGTAAAATATACATTTTGTAAACATGGCAAATGATAATTAGAAGAATACGGTTTTAGCACATTATAAAGAAGGGTCTTCCATGATGGTATTAGTTATGTATACCATTTCCGTATATGTTCTCCTCTGGTTTGATTATTGGGTTAATTTTCTAGTTTGATTTTCAAAGCCCAGCCCACTCATTTCCAATTCATCCATTAATTGTCACTGTTTCCTTTTGTTGCACTACATCCCTCAAAAGTGTTTCAAGTCTTATTTTGAAATCCTCTCCTGTCCTGTTAATTTCTGGAAACTAGTGTGTATCATCTGTAATTATTAGGAGCACTGAGTCCTATTTTATCAATGGGACATTTGAGCAAAATTGCAGTTTTCTTTCAAGATGGTACATCTGAGAAACAACTATATTTAGTAAGAGAGTGCAGGGGGCAAAGCCTCTGCATAAGAAGTATTGTAAGCCTGTTGTCCATAGTACCCCATGCCTTATTTCTTTTCATATTTTTTGCTTTGTAGTTCCACTTAAGTGTCAGTGTGACTCATTGATGCAAAACATATCCTATACATCACATTTCATAAAGAACTACACAAGAGTTTGTACTCATACCCTGTTGGTAAGGCCATTAACTCATTACCTATATCCATCAAGTCAATGTCCTTCCTTTAGTCCTTTAAAACCACTTTGAAAGACTTCCTAGCCAAAATCTGTTTGTGTTCTTGCTCTGCTCCAGAATAAACTATATCCCTATATTTGAACTTGAACAAGTACCTATTCATACCTTCACCCTTCTTTGCCTACTTCCTAACTTTATTTTCTCTCCCCTGCCTCTCTGTCTAATCATGCCATAACCCTGTTTTTCTCTCCCTTCCTATTGCAATTCCTGTTTGTATTTTACTAATTTATCTTTAATTTCTCTAAACAGGCTAAATTTTCTCTAAGTATTAAATTATTGTCATATATGATGTTATTCTATTCCCATGTTGCATTATTCCATATATGGGTTTACCTCTTCAGTCTCACATACGTACGGCCAGTATCCAAAAGCTTTCAGTCCCTGTTTGGTGTGTCAGACATCATTCTTGGATGAGATTTTGTGCGCCATAAAGTTGACGTTGGCACGCACCAGCCCTCAGAACTTTTCAGCCACCAGTCGTGCACCAGGTGTTCCTGTTACCGCTGACTTCATATTCGTTATTACCTGTTGGGGAACCTTTTTCAGTCCTTCTAATTTTGATTATTTCTTGTTAATGTCATCCAGAAAGGGTAAGTGTCAGTGTGAATGCCAGATCTCTCATAAGGACACCCACGATAAGTGCCTTTTCGGTGTGGGAAAATCTCACGACCATAAGGCCTGCCCTGTTTGTCAGGTGTTCGTTCCGGAAACTTTGCGCAGTCAGTTGCACGCTTTAAACTTGTACCTCGAGAACCAATGTCTGAAACTTCTCACACTTAGGATGGAGTGCTCTTCCAATGTCCCCGTAGACCCGCCAAAAAATAAGGTCAGAACATTACGGTCTTCGACTACTGCTGAACCTCTTACAGCCGACTCCCAACCTGTGGCCGACATAGGCCTGGTTTCAGGATCTGGTTCCGGATACGCCACTTTGGAGGTCGCAGGTACCTCTACGGATGCCACACCATCCACAGACAAGAGCACGTCCACCGAGGCTATTCCGGCACCATTGGCCGACGCCAGGGGGGAACCAGCGTTTCATGGGGAGTCATCTGAGCCTTCCGACCCATTACAGTCACCGGTTTCCAGACAGACACCCGCTGCCCCTTTAAAAAGAAGGGAAAAGAGAAAACACATCTCCCCCTCTTCAGAAAGCATGCCTGATTGGCAGGCTTTCAGCCAGAATCTTTTCAGTGCCTTCATGGCACTGAGGCCTACACCTACTTCTGCCTCTACCTCTCCTCCTCTCCTAAGCCCTAGGCCCTTGCCTACAGATTAAGCTCCCAGGGAAGAGGAGGTCCTTTCAGATTCCTCTGAGGAATCTCTTTCCTACAGCTCCCAACTCTCTTCACCCTTGGGATATGGATCCCCAGAGGAAGAGTCACTGGACCCTAATTCTCCTGTGGAAGATCTGACCTTCAGTGAGACAATTAGTAGGATGTGGAGCACTTTAAATGAGATTCCTCAGAAATGTCTGAGGTACTATGACCTCATTCAAATGGAAACCCCTAGCCCATCTGTTGTTCCTCCCTGCCTTCCCAGATGCCTTTTTTCGGCATCTCTGAACCCTGACTCTCAGCCTTCTGCCCCACTCAGACTTATTATTAAATTATTATTATTAGATTATTTAGGCTTTACAAAGTACCTGATACTGCTAAGCATCTGATAAAGTGCCCACCAGCTGATCCAGCCACTATTTCTGTTGCCACCGATAAAGCCACTAAACTCTTGCCTACTACCACCATTCTCCCAGCTGACAAGGACAGCAAAACAATGGAAAGATTAGGCAAAAGGATTTATACTTCTGCTACCTTGGCTTTCAGAGCCACAAACTTATCAGACCCACATGGCCAAGTGCACCTTATCTCTTTTACAATCTGCCACCAAACATTTGGCAGGTCTATATTAAATCAGTGAACGCTTAAAATAGTGAATACTGATTTATCGACCCTTTAGAAGTGAAAGCTTAAAATCCCGAAGACACGAACAGTGATTTTTTTTCCCAGGGAAAAAAAATCAGTGTTACACAAAAAAAAAAAAAAAGAAAGAAAACCTTAAAAAAATGGGATTTCATGCTTTCAATTTTAAACGGTCGATAAATCAGCATTCACTATTTTAGGTGTTTGCTGATTTAATATAAACCCACATTTGGCAGATATACCAGACTCCCCTGCCAAAGCATCACTGCCTCTCTCCTGGCTCTCACATCCCAGGTCACCAGACACTCTATCAAGTGTAGCTATGATGCTACTGAATCCTCTGCCAGGTCAGCCGCATCAGCATCTGCCTTACGTAGATACTCCTGGCTTCGTCTACAACCAGCATCTGGAGTACATTGTACCCCTTCTACCCTGTCTAAAAATGTTAATACTATAGTGGTTGGATCAGGTACAGCACAACTCAGGTCTCCCTCTCCAACCACCAAAACCCACTTAGGTCATGCACACAGATGCCTCAGACCTGGGATGGGGAGCCACCCTCGAAAACCAATCGGTGCAGGGCCTGTGGCCAAATCACCTAAAATCAGAACACATCAACGCTCGAGAAATGAGGGCAATTCTACTAGCCCTCCAGGCATTTCAACCTTTCATTCTACAGGGGACTCTTTTGATATACACAGACAACACGACTGTACTGTGGTATATCAACACTCAGGGAGGGACCAAGTCCCACCGGCTCTGCAGGTTAGCCCTTTTGGTATGGGAATTGGCTACTTCACAGGGAATCTCCCTACAGGCAACCTACATTACCTCACACCACAACAAACAGGCAGATTATTTGAGCAGAACCAGCACAAACAACCACAAATGAATGCTGCACAGAGATGCCTTCCTGGACCTGGTCCACAAGTGAGGTATACCTCAAATGGACCTGTTTGCCACAGGCAATTTCCTGGCTTTTGCACCAGGACACCCGAACCACAGGCATTGGCAACAGATGCCTTCTCAATTTCTTGGAATGGGAAATATATATGTGCACCCCCCCCCTTCCCACTCATTCAGAAGGTCCTGCTAAAAATTCAGCAGGACAACCCGAAAATCTTGTTGGTGACTCCCTACTGGCCCAGACAGCACTGGTTCCCCTTACTCCTACATTTGTCCAAGGGCAATCACCACAAGTTACCCCCAGAGTGGACCTCCTCACACAGCACAAGGGGTCACTAATCCATCCACAGTGGCAGATGCTGCACCTTACCCTGTGGCTGATAGGATTCTGATCCCATTTAGACACCTTTACAGTGAGGACGTGCTCAATGTCCTGCAGGAGACCAAGAAACCAAATACTAGAAAATCATCTCTCAAGTGGAAACGATCCACTATTTGGTGTCATAAAAGATAGCTGGATCCACTTCACAGTGAACCCCCTCTAGTGCTATCCTATTTGTATGAACTACTGCAGTCTGGACTGACTTATTCCTCCATCAAAGCCCATCTGTCTGCTATTTCTGCCTGTCTCCCTTTGGAACCCCATTAGCATCCAGACTCCCTTGAAAACTCTTCCTCAAAGGGGTATTGCACCTTAGGCCCTCAAGGAACCCCATTCCCCCACGTGGGACCTCAACTGTGTACTAGAGAAGCTTATGCTACCTCCATTTGAGCCAGTTAACAAAACTTCTTTAAAGCACTGTAACTTGGAAAACTGTCCTTTTAGTGGCTCTAACCTCAGCCAGAAGGGTATCTGAGCTGCAAGCCTGTATAGCTACCCCACAATTTCTAGTTTTCCACAAAGATAGGGTTACCATTAGGACAAATCCGTCCTTTATGCCCAAGGTAGTCAACGACCTGTCCCTTAATCAGACAATTCAGCTACCTGTTTTTTTCCCCAACCCACAAGGAGACAGTGAGAGGGTGCTGCATTCCCTGGATGTTCACAGGCAGATCAGATTCTACCTGCATAACACCAAGTCTGTCAAACAGACTGACCAACTCTTCATATCCTTTCACCCCAGGGCTCTGGGGAAGGCTGTTACCAAGCAGACTGTTTCTACTTGGATCTCAAAAGCCATTACCTTCTGTTACCAGTTCCACGGTAAGACCCTGCAAGGGATAGTTAAAGCTCAGTCCACAAGAGCAATGGCATCTTCAGGAGCCTTCTTCAAGGGTTTGGATACCTCTTCTATCCTGGAAGCTGCTACTTGGCCCTCAGTTTACACCTTCACCAAGCACTACAAGCTTGACCTCATCTCCAGGTCCAGGGCAGGGTTCGCCAGGGCTATCCTGCATGGATTCATGGAATCTGCCTCTAGACCACTACCCCAACTTCAGTGAACTTTGGCACTCACCCATATGCAGAATACTGCAACATGGGAATAGAAGGACATAGAAAAGTTGTGTAAAATCTTACCATAACCATGGATGTCCTTCTCTTCTATGTTGCAGTATTCCTTCCCACCCTCCTTCCCCTCTCATCAGCTAATAACTTCCCTTTCTGGATGGCAGTGATATGCAATTGCCGTCACTGGACTGGCTCTGACTGGGACTACTGTTCTGAGGGCTGGTGTGTGCCGACATCACCTTTATGGCCCAAGTAATCTCGTCCACGTCTGACACACCGCAGAGGGACTGAAAGCTTTTGAATACTGGCCACATGTACATGAGACTGAAGGGGTAATACTGGAACATGGAAGAGAAGGACATCTATGGTTATGGTAGGGTTTTACTCAACTTTTCTTTATATCTATTTTAACCAATGTTGTCACATTATGTCCAATCTGATGTAATTATTTAAACTGTAGATGTTTTTGTACTATTTTATTGCTCTTAAAATGTTTTTATTATATCTTGGAGCTTTTCTCCCTGAGCTTCCACTGAAAATGGGCACCTCCCCAGTTGTATTTTCCTGGTAATCAAATGTCAATAAATATAAAAAAAGACACCTCTACCAACCACAGTGGTGCATAAGCCTTACTAGTTCTCCATGGTTTCCCTTCAGTCTTCTTATATCTATTTCCATCCATATTTTATGACCCTGTTAAGTATCACCACTATCTTTGGAATACAGTTGTGATCCATTTTATATCACCCTTCAACCATATTGGTGTATCGCAACCTCTTTCAGTATTGGCACATACCTTATTGTTGCTTTGGCTCTTGGTGTAACCCCTTCATTTTCCCTACCCGCTATAAGTTCTGGATTGTTCATTCTCTTTTTATTGGATTCGATAATCCACCCACATTCTGTGTTACCACCATGACATACATTAGTACAGCTAGCTTTAATACTGTGTGACCACTTTTTTCTTTCATGTTTGCCCCCATCCCATGTTTATCTCCCTATCCTGTCTGAGTTAGGCGAGAACAACAACCGTACTTCTGCTGTGCCTCTCAGATGCCTGTGTAAGGGAGGTGGGCATTTCTGGCAGGCCATGTCTCCTTACAAGTCATATTCATATGTTTTATCCTGTTATCCCATTATTGTCCCCCTCTATCATTTATTTCCCTTTCTGCTGTTGTCTATAAATCATCTACGTTTTTCTTTGTGTTTTCAGTCACACACCCATCCCCCCATCGCACCATTTTCACATTCCTTTCCCTTTCATATCCCCTGTACACTATTTTTACTTGACTTTTCTATATTCAGTCTCACTTGCTTTCCTTTGTATTTTAAGTGATTATTATTGCTTTAAATAAAACCATTTTACTGTCTTTCTG
Source organism: Protopterus annectens (assembly GCF_019279795.1). Lineage (NCBI taxonomy): Eukaryota > Metazoa > Chordata > Ceratodontiformes > Protopteridae > Protopterus > Protopterus annectens. The sequence continues at coordinate 390,565,268 of NC_056744.1, forward strand.
GTGAAGGAAATGTATTTTTATTAACCGTTTTCTTTTTAAAACAAAAATAATCAAGTGCATATAGGTTCATAGGTGTGTGGCCCTGGGGCCTTTACAAGCCTAGCCATAAGATTACCCTGGCATCGTGCCACCCGACCATAGTTCCCAGAGAATGCATGCGTAAGACTTTATTTTAACAAGATGACATAGTCAGGGGAAGGGAAGTTCTTGTGATGGGGGATATCTCTGGAGTGTGTGTGTTTGTGTTTGTGTCTAAATTCAGCAGCTGTATATGGAACAGATACGGAGTTGTCATCCAAAAATAATGTAGTAGTTTTGTCAGTACCTACAATGTTGTTCTTTGATTTTGAAAGCATGTAGACCTGTATGTACAGGCCTCGAGTGTAATACATTGAGAACATAGTGAACTCAACCTGAAAGTGAAACTGCAAGCGTTCTGGAAGACCATGTGAACAGCATCATACGTATAGGGTTTTATAAACTAGCTGTATATTCTTTTCTGATTTTTTTCTTTCTTTTTTGTTATATTTGTATATTTATTTTACAGGCAATGTACAGCATTGCTTTTGTATCTGAAGAGTGGTGATGTTTTCCTGTGCTTTAAGATTCACTTTTAGAATTTAAGCAAGGTTGCACAGGGTGTTAATGAGATGAAATGTATTTGTATGCATGACTTGATATGGATATAAACCCATCCTGTTGCAGTATTTCCTTTAAGTTGTTTACTTTTCTGATAGTACAAGTTAATGGTAACAATGATTTAGACAAAGAAATTAATCCTCTCAAGGGAGTATTCACACATGAGTAGTGTTAGAAAAGTGTACTTAACAAGAGTGGGTGTTTTTTCAGTATTCCAAGTTGAACTAGATATACATCTAAACTAAATATTATTGTACCTAAGTGTAGTAACATTTAGTTTAAATACATATCTAACCACATTACCCCCCATTTCTGGGAAACTCAAAATGTTTGGGGAAAAAAACACTTTTTACACTGAGTAGTTTTTCGCAACTGCTAGTCATTTCTGAACCCCCCCCCGAGATGTTTTAATTAAATTTCTGTTACTCCATCCCTCAAGGGGTTTCAAGTCTTTATTAATTTGTTTGTTTGTTTATTTATTTATTTATTTATGTAGTAATACAGAACGGTGTAAACTTGTCTGCAGAAGCTACGTACTAATAACTTGACAACAGCAGCATTGTTTTCTCTTCAGAAATGCAGACATAATGCTGTGTGATTTGTAATGCCCTTGGTTACACAGCTTCTGTTGTCTAACTTGTTCATACTGATTTGTAATACTCTTTGGACAGAAACAGCTTAAGGCAGAGGGGGAACTCCTGTGGAATATCTGTTTCCTATAGTAATAGTTTGAACAGGAACCCCCACAACACCCACACACTTGAACGTAGCATGTGCTGTAAATGCACATTGTACTGACCTTCATAGAAAATGTTTCATCTATGTATTTATAATTCTATTTTCATCTTTATACATGAATTAAGTAGGTTTACTTCCCATTTAGAACACTCTGGAATCAATCTGTTCCCTTTTGCGGGATT
>NC_056744.1:390571826-390594326 GCF_019279795.1 Protopterus annectens
CATCTGTTCCCCTTGGGCTTCAGGCTCCTGGCAAAGGCACTCGCCTCCCCCATAGTGTCTTTTTTAGGCAATGTCATGAGGTCAAAACTACCAACATGAAAATGTCATCAAAACGTAAATTAAAGGATATGCTGCTAAACGCTAGGAGTTTACAGATGAAACCACACTCATTGCAAGCATTCTTAACCCTGGAAGATGCTGACATTTGTGCAGTCACAGAAACCTGGCTCAAAGCTGCGGAGAGCACCCCAGCTATACCATGTTACTCATCCTATCATACATTCAGACCCAAAACCGTGGGCAGCAAAGCCAAAGGAGAAGATGCAGTATATTTAAAAGGCACACACCCCTCCAGACTAGTCAAACAGTATGACGCACAGGAAACACTCCAGGTGCACTTAACAATTGACAAGACCCCTATTCAGTTCATAGCTAGCTGTAGGCCTCCAGCTTTGACTCAAGATGCTCACTCCACCTATCTGGACCTCTTTGAATCTATCAAGATTCAACCCTGTACCCTGATCTTGGCCGACTTTAACTATCCAGCCATAGACTGGAAGAAATACTCATGCCAAAACACAAATACCCAGAGATTCCTTGATTTTGTCAGTGCAAATGCCCTGGACCAGTTAACCAACATGAGTAACCACTGCAGCATCCCTGCAGTGTCATCATTCCTAGTAAGATCCAACCACAAATCGGTCACTTTCAAAGTCAACCCCCCCCCCCCCAGCTAGGGTCAAACAAAAAAACTTCTGCAAAGCTGATTACAATCTACTGAGGGCAGGTATAAGCAGCTTTACAGCCCCCTCCCTCTCCATAGGAACTGGCATATATGTCCAAACCTACACCAAAGTGCTATATGAGCATTTATATAGTTGCATGGAATCAGGTATACCTGACAGGATGAAATCATCTTTCCCAAGGAAGAGTAAACCTGGTGGACATCTGCAATAAATAAACTCTATAATAAAAGGAAAAAAATTCTGTCCAGGACCAAGAAGGAGCACGCCTAATTGGAAGTAATCTCTCCTTAGCCTGAAAAGCAAATAAGAGCACTAGTGAAATCCTCTAAAGCAAATTTCGAGTCCAAACTGGCCACATCTACTAAAGACAAACATAAGGCCTTCTTCACATATGTCCTCATTCTCAAAGGAAGCACCCAGATCTGCTCAGAATTGATGGTCAAGGACACCACATACACAAACGCTGTAGATGTAGCCAACCTGCTGGCAGACAGGTTCAGTGAAAACTTCACCCCTCTGTCCCCCCATCAGTAAAACAGGACATCCCCAGTACCTTCCCCTTATCTGTAGGAAGCAAGTCATCATTGCCCTCTCAAAGGCAAAAAATACAGCCTCCATGGGGCCCAATAACATCCCAGGCTACAGCCTACATGAACTCAGGCAGGAACTTGCAGCACCATTAGGCGCCCTATTCAACCAAAGCCTGAGTACCAGCTTTGCCACAGCTAAGTGAAGGACAGCCACTGTTATCCCTTTACAGAAAGGTGGAGCGTCCACCGATCCAGGAAATTATAGACCTGTCAGCCTAACTAGCCTGATCTGCAAGGCCATGGAACGGATTATCATGGACCTCATTAACAAGAGTAACATAGCTTAAATCTACGCAAAACATTTATAAATATGTATTATATGTATTGTATGCCTCTGTAGCACGTAAGGACGCATTTATTGAACTCCAGTGTTGCAGCCCTAATTGTAAAACTTTAAGCCATGGACTGGATGCTAGGAATGAAATATTTATTTTTTATTAGTTAATTAATGGCTAAATTGAGTTGACAGTTGCTCACAGAACCTCTTTCAAGTATGTATTTGGCCACTGTCCTTTATTATGAAGAAAACTGTTGGCATCATAAGAATGAGAGACTGTCTTAAGCATCCTGTAACTGTACAGGGATTTATTAAACTTGTAACAGAATCAGACTGCACCTAGAACAATGTGAAAAGCATAACCTGTGAATATATTACTCAAACCAATTACCATGGCAAAGCTTTCTCATCAAAGTGGAATCATATTAAATGAAAACAAAAATAGAAAGTCTCCTGCTGGGAGGTGCGTTATCCTTTTATGTAAATATATCAAGGGCCCAGACTGCTGGAGAACAGCCCACTTAGCGAATCTTTTCAAGTGATTCTTCTTTTACTTTTTAAATCAAGCAGCTATAACCATTAGAAATTAACCTGTCAACATTTTCCAAATAAAACATCTTGGCTGTTTAAGCCTCTTTACAATGCATAGTAAACACACCTCCTTTGCAGTTCATAAAGACAGATGGTACACTTGTCTGACTGATGACATCAGTAATTTGATGCCTGTTAAGAGTTCTGTGCTAACATTTTAATGTAGCTTATTGTATTTATTGCATTGTTATAATATTAGCATTTCCAAGTCATCATACACTGTAGCCATAATAAATACCACTAGTTTTTGTTTACTGTTTCTATAGATTTGTATCATAACGATATCAGTTATTTAGCCTAAATATCTGTTTGTTTAAATTGAAATGCCTCTTAATTTTCATAATTTGTTGTCTCTGGAATGCAAGTGACTTTTTTCTGTGTCTTTAATACTTCTATAGTATTTTATACACTGTATTATAATAAATAAACAATTCATAAACCAGTGTACATGGAATCAATTTCAGTTAATTTTAAAACACTGCTAATGGAACAATACCCGTTCAGCCCAGGCGGGCTGGCAGTGTTCAGTCTAACTTGCCAGGCCAAGTCATGATATTCGATCCTCCATTTCCTTAGTCCACCTCAAGGTTGTCTTTGTACTTCTCTATTTTTTTTTCATGCAAAATAGGTTAAGTAATTACTTCAACAAAAAATGCCAAAGTTCTTTCTTCAAGATGGTCCACAAAAATGCACATAATTATCTTCGGATATTTTTGCTATGACAGCAAGCCTCCAGTATGTGCCAATAATGCCTTGCACTTAGTTACCCCCCCTCCCCAAGTAAGGATGACCAGTCACAGCCACTATGTACCACACTCACTAGCTGATTAATGCGTATTGCTCATGTTGGTGGTCAGTCATTGGTATATGAGTTATAGTCAGGGCTTTATCCTCCATTGCCTTGGAGCCGGCTGTGAATGGGCTATTTAATTGACCAAGCTGTATCTTTTTAATGGTAATAAGTGGCATTTTGTCATCGTAAAAAGATCTTTTCAGCCAAAAGGAAAACTAAAAGTGAACTTGTTTTCCATTATGAGCACTGCAATAAGTTCCAAGGGAATAATTTTCACAATTTGTAAGTGTACCCACACTGTTGACTTTCAAAGCAACTTTGTCTGTAATTCTTAATGTTATTTTGTCTCCAAAAAAGAAAAAAAAATTAAGAAAAAGCATGGACACTCAGTCACTGCCACACCATCAGTGATACAAAGTAAAACCCCATGACATATAAAGTCTTTATATATACATGTAGCCGAATGTGCATATGCATAGTAGGTCAGTCAGATGTCGCCAGTAAATCTTCTTTTGGAACAAGGATAACCAGGAAGACGTTTTAGCCTACACTGGACTCATTAAAAGAGATAAGAATTTGTTTTAATGACTTCTGCATGTAATAGCCATAATATGTGCTGTGCCCCTGCTGGTTTAACTTCTCCCATCACCATTTCCCACTCAAGATCAGTCCTAGTGGGTAAACTGTGGAAGTGCTGGGTAAATCCGCATGAGTGATGAGCTGGTGCCGACTAGCTGCATACAGGATAAAACATCATTGGTTAATGCACATGCGCAGGTACATATACCCATACATCCACATAGACCAGCACGCACTCACAGACACACACACGCAGATACATAAACACATATACCCACATACACAAGCAGACACACACCCTCAGATACATATACACATACACCCACATACACGAGCACACATACACAGGCGCACACCCTCAGATACATATACACATACACGAGCACACATACACAGACGCACACCCTCAGATACATATACACATACACCCACATACATGAGACACATACACAAACGCACACATGCAGATACATATACACATACATGAGCAGACACACACACACACCCTCAGATACATATACACGTGCACCCACATACACGAGCACATATACACAGACACACACCCTCAGATACATATACACAAGTACACATACACAGACGCACACCCTCAGATACATATACACATACACGAGCACACAAACACAGACACACACCCTCAGATACATATACATATACACGAGCACACATACACAGACACACACCCTCAGATACATATACACATACACGAGCATACATACACAGACGCACACCCTCAGGTACACATACACGAGCACACATACACAGAAACACACCCTCAGATACACATACATGAGCACAAATACACAGATGCACACACTCAGATACATATGCACATACACCCGCATACACAAGCACACATACACAGACGCACACCCTCAGATACATATACACATACACCCACATATACAAGCACACATACACAGATGCACACCCTTAGATACATATACACATGCACCGACATACACGAGCACGCACACACAGACACACACACACACAGATACATAAACACATACACTCACACACACGAGCACAGATACACAGACGCACACCCTCTGATACATATACACATACACCCACATACATGAGCACACATACACAGATGCACACCCTCAGGTACATATACATCCACATACACGAGCACGCAGACATACACACGCAGATACATAAACACATACACGAGCACACATGTGCACAGATACACAGACACATACCCTCAGATACATATACACATACACGAGCACATATACACAGACGCACACCCTCAGATACCTATGCACATACACCCACGTACATGAGCACACATACACAGATGCACACCCTCAGATACATATGCACATACACCCACATACACAAGCATGCATACACAGACGCACACCCTCAGGTACACATACACGAGCACACATACACAGACACACACCCTCAGATACACATACACAGACGCACACCCTCCGATACGTATACACATACACGAGCACACGTACACAGATGCACACCCTCGGATGCATATATACATACACCCACACACACGCTCAGATACATATACATACACATCCACACACACACACGAGCAGACACACATCCTCATATACATATACACATACACGCACACACATGAGCAGACACACACAGACACACATGCTCATATACATATACACATGCACCCACACACATGAGCACACACACACACGCACAGACATACATGCGCAGATACATGAGCTTGCAAACACAGACACACACTCACAGAAACATATACATATACACCCGCACACGAGCACGCACACACAGACACACATGCGCAGATGCCTATACACATATACCCACACACATGTGCACACACACACAGACACAAATGCTCATTGTGCTGTCTGTACTAGAATGTGCCCTAAAAAGCCCCTCATCTTCTGTCTAGTCATTGTAGTGCTGCTACATCAAGGTGGGGTTACACCATCTCATCTTAAACAGTTCACCACATTTGCATCCCACCTCATAGTAGAACTAATCCGTCTTAAGGTAGACTAAGTCTGTCTAAGTAGCTTAGATAAATTTAATTTATTGGAAGCAAGAAGCAGATAACATCATCGTTCAATATTTAGAATAACAAAGGGCGATACTGTCAAGTGCTTCTTTGACAACTGTCCTTGTGAATTCACAGGCGGAGCACTGCACAGGCTAAATAGTGCACACACTGAGTAATGCCCAGGAGGAGTAATGGGAAGTCTGAGTAATTCTCAAGCAGAGTAATATGCAGGCCGAGAAGTGCACAAGCTAATACACAGGTGGAGTAACTTGCGTGCAGAGTAACGGACAGGCTGAGTAAAGCTCATGAGTAAAACAACTCCCTCCATCCTAGCTACACTAATTGATATGAGTAATAACACCAGTATCTTTGGCCCTAAGTAATGTAAAACACAAGTAATTGTAATTGGAAACACAGAAGTAAATGTAGCAGTTTTTTTATCCCTTCCTTACCAGGTATAGTCATGCACCACTTAAGTAATATCCTGCACATTAGTAACATTAAAATAGTTCATCATAGCTGGAGGCCTCAGTTGTAATTGGAAAAGACAAAACCCCAATTCCAGCACATATCGACTTAAAGAAATCCTAACCAGATTGCCATCTCAGATTTGCACAAATAGTAACTCACTACTTGGCTTAATGTAGCAAATACTAATCTCCCCAAAAAAAGTTCAAATGAAAAATAAAGGTATTTCCACGCACTTTAACTGACCATTTTCTGTTACTAACTACATGCTGCCTCAGAGCTCCCAAGTTGCCACCAGTAATCAAATGCTTGAGTTCATTTTCAGAATCCATGCATTCTACTAGGCCTATCTACAGACTAAAATCCAGTACTGGAAAGTAGTAATCCTACCTCCACACTAGGATAGACCATTTCCATAAAGCAAATGGTTCTAGGGCTACCCATTCCAAGGACTTAAATATGGCCTGCAACGCAAATAGGACTTGCTGGAGGGACACAGATTTCTCTCCTGGCAACTGCCACGTCTTTGAAACAGGCTACCCATTCATGTGAAACAGAGCACCTCTCTATGACATTGTTCAAGAGGAACCTGGACCATAAATTCTTACCGGGGATAGCGCCCACAACCCTCTTGGATGTGGGCAATCATCACTAAATGCTATCTTGGGTATTGACTAAAACATCTACAGTATTACATTGGTGTAAAGCGGGAGGCTTAAAATGACTGGATCGATAGTCTAGTAACCTCATATGATCCTATGATTTCCACTTAGACATCTAAGACTTAAAGGGCTCCTTTATTGTTATCCTCATCTTGTTCTTGTTTCCTTTCTCTGTTTAACAATGTTCATAGTCACACCTGCCCTAGATTCAGAGGGATTATCGCCACTAGTGCAAATTGGCCAATGATTGTCTGCCAGTTAGTGCGATCGTGAGGATCTCTGATTCAGGGACAAATTAAAGCTGCACTAAGAAGCACTTCATTAGCATCTAATTACCAGGTCTCTGAATTGAACATTGCAATATCAGACCTATACTGCTAGTGTACTTCTACCAGTCCATGCATTGGCTTTGCACAGGTCCTCCATGATGCACTTGTGCGCAGAGAGACACACACACACACACACACACACACACACACACACACACACACACACTCACACTCTTAGGTTCCACAGACACACTTCTCATACTCGTAAAAACACACCCAGTGATACACACACTTATCCACACAGCCAAATTCATGCCCTTTCAAGCATGCGCACACATGCCCAAGCAGACGCACACACACACTTCAACACATATGGGTGACTTCACAGCACCTACCTGTAGCTGCTGTATGAGCTGCAAGCCATGCACAGGAGTGAATGCATGTACGCTGTCAAAAGATAGTGCACACCTTCACAGGAGTGAATGCGTGTACGCTGTCAATAGATAGTGCACACCTTCACAGGAGTGAATGCGTGTACGCTGTCAATAGTGCACACCTTCACAGGAGTGAATGCGTGTACTCTGTCAGTAGATGGTGCACACCTTCACAGGAGTGAATGTGTGTACCCTGTCAATAGTGCACACCTTCACAGGAGTGAATGCGTGTACGCTGTCAATAGTGCACACCTTCACAGGAGTGAATGCGTGTACGCTGTCAATAGATAGTGCACACCTTCACAGGAGTGAATGCGTGTATGCTGTCAATAGTGCACACCTTCACAGGAGTGAATGTGTGTACGCTGTCAGTAGATAGTGCACACCTTCACAGGAGTGAATGCGTGCATGCTGTCAATAGATGGTGCACACCTTCACAGGAGTGAATGCGTGTATGCTGTCAATAGATAGTGCACACCTTCACAGGAGTGAATGCGTGTACGCTGTCAATAGATGGTGCACACCTTCACAGGAGAGAATGCGTGTACGCCTATCAATAGATGGTGCACACCTTCACAAGAGTGAGTACGTGTATGCTGTCAGTAGATGGTGAACACCTTCACAGGCGTGAATGCGTGTACACTGTCAATAGATAGTGCACACCTTCACAGGAGTGGATGTGTGTACTCTTTCAATAGGTGGTGCACACCTTCACAGGAGTGAATGCGTATGCGGCTGTCAATAGATAGTGCACACCTTTACAGGAGTGAATGCTGTCAATAGTGCACACCTTCACAGGAGTGAGTATGTGTACGCTGTCAATAGATGGTGCACATCTTCACAGGAGTGAATGTGTGTACCCTGTCAATAGTGCACATCTTCACAGGAGTGAATGCGTGTATGCTGTCAATAGTGCACACCTTCACAGGAGTGAATGCGTGAAGCTGTCAATAGATGGTGCAGACATTCACAGGAGTGAATGCATATATGCTGTCAATAGATGGTGCACACCTTCACAGGAGTGAATGCCTGTATGCTGTCAATAGATAGTGCACACCTTCTTAGGAGTGAATGCGTGTACGCTGTCATCCACAGGAGTGAATGCGTGTATGCTGTCAGTAGATAGTGCACACCTTCACAGGAGTGAATGCGTGTATGCCGTCAATAGTGCACACCTTCACAGGAGTGAATGTGTGTACGCTGTCAATAGATAGTGCACACCTTCACAGGAGTGAATGCGTGCATGCTTTCAATAGATGGTACACACCTTCACAGGAGTGAATGCGTGTACGCTGTCAATAGATGGTGCACACCTTCACAGGAGTGAATGCGTGTACGCTGTCAATAGATGGTGCACACCTTCACAGGAGTGAATGCGTGTATGCTGTCAATAGATGGTGCACACCTTCACAGGAGTGAATGCGTGTACGCTGTCAATAGATGGTGCACACCTTCACAGGAGTGAATGTGTGTACTCTGTCAATAGGTGGTGCACACCTTGACAAAGGTGAATGCGTGTACGCTGTCAATAGTGCACATCTTCACAGAAGTGAATGCGTGAATGCTGTCAATAGTGCACACCTTCACAGGAGTGAATGCGTGTACGCTGTCAATAGATAGTGCACACCTTCACAGGAGTGAGTATGTGTACGCTGTCAATAGATGGTGCACATCTTCACAGGAGTGAATGTGTGTACTCTGTCAATAGGTGGTGCACACCTTCACAGGAGTGAATGTGTGTACCCTGTCAATAGTGCACATCTTCACAGGAGTGAATGTGTGTACCCTGTCAGTAGTGCACATCTTCACAGGAGTGAATGCATGCATGCTGTCAATAGTGCACACCTTCACAAAAGTGAATGCATATATGCTGTCAATAGGTGGTGCACACCTTCACAGGAGTCAATGTGAGTACTCTGTCAATAGATGGTGCACACCTTCACAGGAGTGAATGCGTGTACGCTTTCAATAGATAGTGCACACCTTCACATGAGTGAATGCGTGTACGCCATCAATAGTGCACACCTTCACAGGAGTGAATGTGTGTACGCTGTCAATAGATAGTGCACACATTCACAGGAGTGAATGCGTGCATGCTTTCAGTAGATGGTACACACCTTCACAGGAGTGAATGCATGTATGCCTATCAATAGATGGTGCACACCTTCACAGGAGTGAGTACGTGTACGCTGTCAGTAGATGGTGAACACCTTCACAGGAGTGAATGCGTGTACGCTGTCAATAGTGCACACCTTCACAGGAGTGAATGCGTGAAGCTGTCAATAGATGGTGCACACCTTCACAGGAGTGAATGCATGTATGCCTATCAATAGATGGTGCACACCTTCACAGGAGTGAATACGTGTACGCTGTCAATAGATAGTGCACACCTTCACAGGAGTGAATGTGTGTATGCTGTCAATAGATAGTGCACACCTTCACAGGAGTGAATGCGTGTATGCTGTCAATAGATAGTGCACACCTTCTTAGGAGTGAATGCGTGTACGCTGTCATCCACAGGAGTGAATGCATGTACGCTGTCAATAGATAGTGCACACCTTCACAGGAGTGAATGCGTGTACGCTGTCAATAGTGCACACCTTCACAGGAGTGAATGTGTGTACGCTGTCAATAGATAGTGCACACCTTCACAGGAGTGAATGCGTGTATGCTGTCAATGGTGCACACCTTCATAAGAATGAACGCGTGTACACTGTCATCCACAGGAGTGAATGTGTGTACGTTGTTAATAGATAGTGCACACCTTCACAGGAGAGAATGCGTGCATGCTTTCAATAGATGGTACACACCTTCACATGAGTGAATGCGTGTACGCTGTCAATAGTGCACAACTTCACAGGAGTGAATGCGTGTACGCTGTCAGTAGATAGTGCACACCTTCACAGGAGTGAATGCGTGCATGCTTTCAATAGATGGTACACACCTTCACAGGAGTGAATGCGTGTACGCTGTCAATAGATGGTGCACACCTTCACAGGAGTGAATGCGTGTACGCCTATCAATAGATGGTGCACACCTTCACAGGAGTGAGTACGTGTATGCTGTCAATAGATGGTGCACACCTTCACAGGAGTGAATGCGTGTACGCTGTCAATAGATAGTGCACACCTTCACAGGAGTGAGTACATGTACGCTGTCAATAGATGGTGCACACCTTCACAGGAGTGAATGTGTGTACTCTGTCAATAGGTGGTGCACACCTTGACAAAGGTGAATGCGTGTACGCTGTCAATAGTGCACATCTTCACAGAAGTGAATGCGTGAATGCTGTCAATAGTGCACACCTTCACAGGAGTGAGTATGTGTACGCTGTCAATAGATGGTGCACATCTTCACAGGAGTGAATGTGTGTACTCTGTCAGTAGGTGGTGCACACCTTCACAGGAGTGAATGTGTGTACCCTGTCAATAGTGCACATCTTCACAGGAGTGAATGCGTGTACGCTGTCAATAGTGCACACCTTCACAGGAGTGAATGCGTGTATGCTGTCAATAGTGCACACCTTCACAGGAGTGAATGCGTGAAGCTGTCAATAGATGGTGCAGACCTTCACAGGAGTGAATGCGTATATGCTGTCAATAGATGGTGCACACCTTCACAAAAGTGAGTATGTGTACGCTGTCAATAGATAGTGCACACCTTCACAGGAGTGAATGCATGTACGCTGTCAATAGTGCACACCTTCACAGGATTGAATGTGTGAACGCTGTCAGTAGCGCACACCTTCACAGGAGTGAATGTGTGTACGCTGTCAATAGATAGTGCACACCTTCACAGGAGTGAATGCGTGTACGCTGTCAATAGATAGTGTACACCTTCACAAGAGTGATTGTGTGTATGCTGTCAATAGATAGTGCACACCTTCACAGGAGTGAATGCGTGTACGCTGTCAATAGTGCACACCTTCACAGGAGTGAATGCGTGCATGCTGTCAATAGATGGTGCATACCTTCACAGGAGTGAATGCGTGTACACTGTCAATAGATGGTGCACACCTTCACAGGAGTGAATGCGTGTATGCTGTCAATAGTGCACACCTTCACAGGAGTGAATGCGTGCATGCTGTCAATCGATGGTGCACACCTTCACAGGAGTGAATGCGTGTACACTGTCAATAGATGGTGCACACCTTCACAGGAGTGAATGCGTGTGTGCTGTCAATAGATGGTGCACACCTTCACAGTTGTGAGTACGTGTACGCTGTCAATAAATGGTGCACACCTTCACAGGAGTGAATGCGTGTATACTGTCAATAGATACTGCACACCTTCACAGGAGTGAGTACGTGTACGCTGTCAATAGGTGATGCACACCTTCACAGGGGTGAATGCGTGTACACTGTCAGTAGATGGTGCCCACCTGCACAGGAGTGAATGCGTGTACGCTGTCAATAGATGGTGCACACCTTCACAGGAGTGAATGCGTGTACGCTGTCAATAGTGCACACCTTCACAGGAGTGAATGTGTGTACACTGTCAATAGATAGTGCACACCTTCACAGGAGTGAATACGTATACGCTGTCAATAGGTGATGCACACCTTCACAGGGGTGAATGCGTGTACGCTGTCAGTAGATGGTGCCCACCTGCACAGGAGTGAATGCGGGTACGCTGTCAATAGATGGTGCACACCTTCACAGGAGTGAATGCGTGTACGCTGTCAATAGTGCACACCTTCACAGGAGTGAATGTGTGTATGCTGTCAGTAGATGGTGCACACCTTCACAGGAGTGAATGCATATACACTGTCAGTAGATGGTGCACACCTTCAAAGGAGTGAGTACGTGTACGCTGTCAGTAGATGGTGCACACCTTCACAGGAGTGAATGCATGTATGCTGTCAATAGATAGTGCACACCTTCACAGGAGTGAATGCGTGTACGCTGTCAATAGATGGTGCACACCTTCACAGGAGTGAATGTGTGTACTCTGTCAATAGGTGGTGCACACCTTGACAGGGGTGAATGCGTGTACGCTTTCAATAGATAGTGCACACCTTCACAGGAGTGAATGCATGCATGCTGTCAATCGATAGTGCACACCTTCACAGGAGTGAATGCGTGTACACTGTCAATAGTGCACACCTTCACAGGAGTGAATGTGTGTACTCTGTCAATAGGTGGTGCACACCTTCACAGGAGTGAATGCGTGTACACTGTCAATAGATGGTGCACACCTTCACAGGAGTGAATGCGTGTACGCTGTCAATAGATAGTGCACACCTTCACAGGAGTGAATGCATGCATGCTGTCAATCGATAGTGCACACCTTCACAGGAGTGAATGCGTGTACACTGTCAATAGATGGTGCACACCTTCACAGGAGTGAATGCGTGTACGCTGTCAATAGATGGTGCACACCTTCACAGGAGTGAATGCGTGTACGCTGTCAATAGATGGTGCACACATTCACAGGAGTAAATGCATGTACCCTGTCAATAGTGCACACCTTCACAGGAGTGAATGCATGTATGCTGTCAGTAGTGCGCACCTTCACAGGAGTGAATCCGTGTACGCTGTCAATAGTGCCACCTTCACAGGAGTGAATGCGTGTACGCTGTCAATAGATAGTGCACACCTTCACAGGAGTGAATGCGTGTATGCTGTCAATAGATTGTGAACACCTTCACAGGAGTGAATGCGTGTACGCTGTCAATAGATGATGCACACCTTCACAGGAGTGAATGCATGTACACTGTCAATAGATGGTGTACACCTTCACAGGAGTGAGTACGTGTACGCTGTCAATAAATGGTGCACACCTTCACAGGAGTGAATGCGTGTACGCTGTCAATAGATACTGCACACCTTCACAGGAGTGACTACGTGTATGCTGTCAATAGATGGTGCACACCTTCACAGGAGTGAATGCTTGTACGCTGTCAGTAGATGGTGCACACCTTCAAAGGAGTGAGTATGTGTACGCTGTCAATAGATGGTGCACACCTTCACAGGAGTTAATGCATGTACGCTGTCAATAGATAGTGCACACCTTCACAGGAGTGAGTGTACGCTGTCAATAGGTGGTGCACACCTTGACAGGGGTGAATGCCTGTACACTGTCAGTAGATGGTGCACACCATCACAGGAGTGAATGCGTATACACTGTCAATAGTGCACACCTTCACAGGAGTGAGTACGTGTACGCTGTCAATAGATGGTGCACACCTTCACAGGAGTGAATGCATGCATGCTGTCAATCGATGGTGCACACCTTCACAGGAGTGAATGCGTGTACATTGTCAATAGATGGTGCACACCTTCACAGGAGTGAATGCGTGTACGCTGTCAATAGATGGTGCACACCTTCACAGGAGTGAGTACGTGTACGCTGTCAATAGATGGTGTACACCTTCACAGGAGTAAATGCATGTACCCTGTCAATAGTGCACACCTTCACAGGAGTGAATGCATGTATGCTGTCAATAGTGCGCACCTTCACAGGAGTGAATCCGTGTACGCTGTCAGTAGTGCCACCTTCACAGGAGTGAATGCGTGTATGCTGTCAATAGATAGTGCACACCTTCTTAGGAGTGAATGCGTGTATGCTGTCATCCACAGGAGTGAATGCGTGTACGCTGTCAATAGAGAGTACACACCTTCACAGAAGTGAATGCGTGTACGCTGTCAATAGATGGTGCACACCTTCACAGGAGTGAATGCGTGTACGCTGTCAATAGATGGTGCATACCTTCACAGGAGTGAATGCGTGTATGCTTTCAATAGATAGTGCACACCTTCACAGGAGTGAATGCGTGTACCCTGTTAATAGTGCACACCTTCACAGGAGTGAATGTGTGTACGCTGTCAATAGATAGTGCACACCTTCACAGGAGTGAATGCATGTACGCTGTCAATAGATGGTGCACACCTTCACAGGAGTGAATGCGTGTACACTGTCAGTAGATGGTGCACACCTTCACAGGAGTGAATGCGTGTATGCTGTCAACAGTGCACACCTTCACAGGAGTGAATGCGTGTACGCTGTCAATAGATGGTGCACACCTTCACAAGAGTGAATGTGTGTACTCTGTCAATAGGTGGTGCACACCTGCATAGGAGTGAATGTGTGTACCTTGTCAATAGTGCACATCTTCACAGGAGTGAATGCGTGTATGCTGTCAATAGTGCACACCTTCACAGGAGTGAATGCGTGAAGCTGTCAATAGATAGTGCAGACATTCACAGGAGTGAATTCATATATGCTGTCAATAGATGGTGCACACCTTCACAGGAGTCAATGTGAGTACTCTGTCAATAGATGGTGCACACCTTCACATGAGTGAATGCGTGTACGCCGTCAATAGTGCACACCTTCACAGGAGTGAATGTGTGTACGCTGTCAGTAGATAGTGCACACCTTCACAGGAGTGAATGCGTGCATGCTTTCAATAGATGGTACGCATCTTTACAGGAATGAATGCGTGTACGCTGTCAATAGATGGTGCACACCTTCACAGGAGTAAATGCGTGTACGCTGTCAATAGTGCACAACTTCACAGGAGTGAATGCGTGCATGCTTTCAATAGATGGTACACACCTTCACAGGAATGAATGCATGTACGCTGTCAATAGATGGTGCACACCTTCACAGGAGTGAATGTGTGTACTCTGTCAATAGGTGGTGCACACCTTCACAGGAGTGAATGTGTGTACCCTGTCAATAGTGCACATCTTCACAGGAGTGAATGCGTGTATGCTGTCAATAGTGCACACCTTCACAGGAGTGAATGCGTGAAGCTGTCAATAGATGGTGCAGACATTCACAGGAGTGAATGCATATATGCTGTCAATAGATGGTGCACACCTTCACAGGAGTGAATGCGTGTATGCTGTCAATAGATGGTGCACACCTTCACAGGAGTCAATGTGAGTACGCTGTCAGTAGATAGTGCACACCTTCACAGGAGTGAATGAGTGCATGCTTTCAATAGATGGTACACACCTTCACAGGAGTGAATGCGTGTACGCTGTCAATAGATGGTGCACACCTTCACAGGAGTGAATGCGTGTATGCCGTCAGTAGTGCACACCTTCACAGGAGTGAATGCATGTACCCTGTCAATAGATGTTGCACACCTTCACAGGAGTGAATGAGTGCATGCTTTCAATAGATGGTGCACACCTTCACAGGAGTGAATGCGTGTACGCTGTCAATAGATGGTGCACACCTTCACAGGAGTGAATGCGTGTATGCTGTCAATAGATGGTGCACACCTTCACAGGAGTGAGTACGTGTACGCTGTCAATAGATAGTGCACACCTTCACAGGAGTCAATGTGAGTACTATGTCAATAGATGGTGCACACCTTCACAGGAGTGAATGCGTGTATGCTGTCAGTAGATAGTGCACACCTTCTCAAGAGTGAATGCGTGTACACTGTCATCCACAGGAGTGAATGCGTGTACGCTGTCAATAGATAGTGCACACCTTCACATGAGTGAATGCGTGTACGCTGTCAATAGTGCACACCTTCATAGGAGTGAATGCGTGTACGCTGTCAATAGATGGTGCACACCTTCACAGGAGTGAATGCGTGTATGCTGTCAATAGATAGTGCACACCTTCTTAGGAGTGAATGCGCCTACGTTGTCATCCACAGGAGTGAATGCGTGTACGCTGTCACTAGATAGTGCACACCTTCACATGAGTGAATGCGTGTACGCTGTCAATAGTGCACAACTTCACAGGAGTGAATGCCTGCATGCTTTCAATAGATGGTACACACCTTCACAGGAGTGAATGCATGTACGCTGTCAATAGATGGTGCACACCTTCACAGGAGTGAATGCGTGTACGCCTGTCAATAGATGGTGCACACCTTCACAGGAGTGAGTACGTGTATGCTGTCAATAGATGGTGCACACCTTCACAGGAGTGAATGCGTGTACGCTGTCAATAGATAGTGCACACCTTAACAGGAGTGAGTACATGTACGCTGTCAAGTAGATGGTGCACACCTTCACAGGAGTGAATGTGTGTACTCTGTCAATAGGTGGTGCACACCTTGACAGGGTGAATGCATGTACGCTGTCAGTAGATGGTGCCTACCTTCACAGGAGTGAATGTGTGTATGCTGTCAATAGATAGTGCACACCTTCACAGGAGTGAATGCGTGTATGCTCAATAGTGCCACCTTCACAGGAGTGAATGTGTGTACACTGTCAATAGTTAGTGCACACCTTCACAGGAGTGAATGCGTGTACCCTGTCAATAGTGCACACCTTCACAGGAGTGAATGCATGTACGCTGTCAATAGTGCACACCTTCACAGGAGTGAATGCGTGTATGCTGTCAATAGATAGTGCACACCTTCACAGGAGTGAATGCATGTATGCTGTCAATAGTGCACACCTTCACAGGAGTGAATGCATGTACTCTGTCAGTAGATGGTGCACACCTTCACAGGAGTGAATGTGTGTACACTGTCAATAGTGCACACCTTCACAGGAGTGAATGTGTGAACGCTGTCAATAGTGCACACCTTCACAGGAGTGAATGCGTGTACGCTGTCAGCAGTGCCGCCTTCACAGGAGTGAATGCGTGCATGTTGTCAGTAGATAGTGCACACCTTCACAGGAGTGAATGCATGCATGCTGTCAATAGATGATGCACACTTTCACAGGAGTGAATGCATGCTGTCAATAGATGATGCACACTTTCACAGGAGTGAATGAATGTATGCTGTCAGTAGATGGTGCACACCTTCACAGGAGTGAATGCTTGTATGCTGTCAATAGTGCACACCTTCACAGGAGTGAATGTGTGTACGCCGTCAGTAGTGCACACCTTCACAGGAGTGAATGCATGTACGCTGTCAATAGATGGTGCACACCTTCACAGGAGTGAATGCGTGTATGCTGTCAATAGATAGTGCACACCTTCACAGGAGTGAATGCGTGTACACTGTCAATAGATGGTGCACACCTTCACAGGAGTGAATGCGTGTATGCTGTCAATAGATAGTGCACACCTTCACAGGAGTGAATGCGTGTACGCTGTCATCCACAGGAGTGAATGCGTGTACGCTGTCAATAGATAGTGCACACCTTCACAGGAGTGAATGCGTGTACGCTGTCAATAGTGCACACCTTCACAGGAGTGAATGCGTACATGCTGTCAATAGATGGTGCATACCTTCACAGGAGTGAATACGTGTACGCTGTCAGTAGATGGTGCACACCTTCACAGGAGTGAATGCGTGTACGCTGTCAATAGATGGTGCACACCTTCACAGGAGTGAATGCGTGTATGCTGTCAATAGATGGTGCACACCTTCACAGGAGTGAATGCGTGTATGCTTTCAATAGATAGTGCACACCTTCACAGGAGTGAATGCATGTACCCTGTCAATAGATGGTGCACACCTTCACAGGAGTGAATGCGTGTATGCTGTCAATAGATGGTGCACACCTTCACAGGAGTGAATGTGTGTACCCTGTCAATAATGCACATCTTCACAGGAATGAATGCGTGTATGCTGTCAATAGTGCACACCTTTACAGGAGTGAATGCGTGAATGCTGTCAGTAGTGCACACCTTCACAGGAGTGAATGTGTGTACTCTGTCAGTAGGTGGTGCACACCTTGACAAAGGTGAATGCGTGTACACTGTCAATAGTGCACATCTTCACAGAAGTGAATGCATGTACGCTGTCAGTAGTGCACACCTTTACAGGAGGTAATGCGTGAATGCTGTCAATAGTGCACACCTTCACAGGAGTGAATGCGTGTACGCTGCCAATAGATAATGCACACCTTCACAGGAGTGAGTATGTGTACGCTGTCCATAGATGGTGCACATCTTCACAGGAGTGAATGTGTGTACTCTGTCAATAGGTGGTGCACACCTTCACAGGAGTGAATGTGTGTACCCTCTCAATAGTGCACATCTTCACAGGAGTGAATGCGTGTACCCTGTCAATAGTGCACATCTTCACAGGAGTGAATGCGTGTATGCTGTCAATAGTGCACACCTTCACAGGAGTGAATGTGTGAAGCTGTCAATAGATGGTGCAGACCTTCACAGGAGTGAATGTCAATAGATGGTGCACACCTTCACAAAAGTGAGTATGTGTATGCTGTCAATAGATAGTGCACACCTTCACAGGAGTAAATGCTTGTACCCTGTCAATAGTGCACACCTTCACAGGAGTGAATGTGTGTATGCTGTCAGCAGTGCACACCTTCACAGGAGTGAATGCATGTACGCTGTCAATAGATAGTGCACATGTGTGTACGCTGTCAGTAGATAGTGCACACCTTCACAGGAGTGAATGCGTGTACACTGTCAATAGATGGTGCACACCTTCACAGGAGTGAATGCGTGTACGCTGTCAATAGTGCACACCTTCACAGGAGTGAATGCGTGTACGCTGTCAATAGTGTTACCTTCACAGGAGTGAATGTGTGTACGCTGTCAATAGTACACACCTTCACAGGAGTGAATGCGTACATGCTGTCAATAGATGGTGCATACCTTCACAGGAGTGAATCCGTGTACACTGTCAGATGGCGCACATCTTCACAGGAGTGAATGCGTGCACGCTTTCAATAGATAGTGCACACCTTCACATGAGTGGATGCGTGTACGCTGTCAATAGATGGTGCACACCTTCACAGGAGTGAATGCATGTACCCTGTCAATAGATGGTGCACACCTTCACAGGAGTGAATGCGTGTATGCTGTCAATAGATGGTGCACACCTTCACAGGAGTGAATGCGTGTATGCTGTCAATAGATGATGCACACCTTCACAGGAGTGAATGCATGTACGCTGTCAATAGATGGTGCACACCTTCACAGGAGTGAATGCGTGTACGCTGTCAATAGATGGTGCACACCTTCACAGGAGTGAATGCGTGTACGCTGTCAATAGATACTGCACACCTTCACAGGATTGAGTACGTGTACGCTGTCAAGTAGATGGTGCACACCTTCACAGGAGTGAATGTGTGTACTCTGTCAATAGGTGGTGCACACCTTCACAGGGTGAATGCATGTACACTGTCAATAGTTAGTGCACACCTTCACAGGAGTGAATGCATGTACGCTGTCAATAGATGGTGCACACCTTCACAGGAGTGAATGCGTGTACGCTGTCAATAGTGCACACCTTCACAGGAGTGAATGTGTGTATGCTGTCAGTAGATGGTGCACACCTTCACAGGAGTGAATGCGTGTACGCTGTCAGTAGATGGTGCACACCTTCACAGGAGTGAATGCGTGTACGCTGTCAATACATGGTGCACACCTTCACAAGAGTAAATGCATATACCCTGTCAATAGTGCACACCTTCACAGGAGTGAATGCGTGCATGCTGTCAATAGATGGTGCACACCTTCACAGGAGTGAATGCGTGTATGCTGTCAATAGATGATGCACACCTTCACAGGAGTGAATGCGTGTACGCTGTCAATAGATGGTGCACACCTTCACAGGAGTGAATGCGTGTATACTGTCAATAGATACTGCACACGTTCACAGGAGTGAGTACGTGTACGCTGTCAATAGATGGTGCACACCTTCACAGGAGTGAATGTGTGTACTCTGTCAATAGGTGGTGCACACCTTGACAGGGGTGAATGCGTGTACGCTGTCAGTAGATGGTGCCCACCTTCACAGGAGTGAATGCGTGTACGCTGTCAATAGATGGTGCACACCTTCACAGGAGTGAATGCATGTACGCTGTCAATAGATGGTGCACACCTTCACATGAGTGAATGCTGTCATCCACAGGAGTGAATGCGTGTATGCTGTCAATATATAGTGCACACCTTCACATCAGTGAATGCATCTACGCTGTCAATAGATGGTGCACACCTTCACAGGAGTGAATGCGTGTATGCTGTCAATAGATAGTGCACACCTTCACAGGAGAGAATGCGTGTACGCTGTCATCTACAGGAGTGAATGCATGCACGCTTTCAATAGATAGTGCACACCTTCACATGAGTGGATGCGTGTATGCCGTCAGTAGTGCACACCTTCACAGGAGTGAATGCATGTACCCTGTCAATAGATGGTGCACACCTTCACAGGAGTGAATGCGTGTATGCTGTCAATAGATGGTGCACACCTTCACAGGAGTGAATGCGTGTACGCTGTCAATAGATGGTGCACACCTTCACAGGAGTGAATGCATGTACGCTGTCAATAGATGGTGCACACCTTCACAGGAGTGAATGCGTGTACGCTGTCAATAGTGCACACCTTCACAGGAGTGAATGCGTGTACGCTGTCAATAGTGCACACCTTCACAGGAGTGAATGCGTGTACGCTGTCAATAGATAGTGCACACCTTCACAGGAGTGAGTATGTGTACGCTGTCAATAGATGGTGCACATCTTCACAGGAGTAAATGCTTGTATCCTGTCAATAGTGCACACCTTCACAGGAGTGAATGTGTGTAAGCTGTCAGCAGTGCACACCTTCACAGGAGTGAATGCATGTACACTGTCAATAGTACACACCTTCACAGGAGTGAATGCGTGTACGCTGTCAATAGATAGTGCACACCTTCACAGGAGTGAATGCATGTACGCTGTCAATAGATGGTGCACACCTTCACAGGAGTGAATGCGTGTACGCTGTCAGTAGATGGTGCACACCTTCACATGAGTGAATGCTGTTAATAGTGCACACCTTCACAGGAGTGAATGCGTGTATGCTGTCAATAGATGGTGCACACCTTCACAGGAGTGAATGCATGTACGCTGTCAATAGATGGTGCACACCTTCACAGGAGTGAATGCGTGTATGCTGTCAATAGATAGTGCACACCTTCTTAGGAGTGAATGCGTGTACGCTGTCATCCACAGGAGTGAATGCGTGTACGCTGTCAATAGATGGTGCACACCTTCACAGGAGTGAATGCGTGTACACTGTCAATAGTGCACACCTTCACAGGAGTGAATGCATGTACGCTGTCAGTAGATAATGCACACCTTCACAGGAGTGAATGCGTGCATGCTTTCAATAGATGGTACACACCTTCACAGGAGTGAATGCGTGTACACTGTCAATAGATGGTGCACACCTTCACAGGAGTGAATGCGTGTACGCTGTCAATAGATGGTGCACACCTTCACAGGAGTGAATGCTTGTACGCTGTCAATACTGCACACCTTTACAGGAGTGAATGCGTGTACGCTGTCAATAGATAGTGCACACCTTCACAGGAGTGAATGCGTGTACACTGTCAATAGATAGTGCACACCTTCACAGGAGTGAATATGTGTACGCTGTCAATAGATGGTGCACATCTTCACAGGAGTAAATGCTTGTATCGCTGTCAATAGATGGTGCACACCTTCACAGGAGTGAATGCATGTACGCTGTCAATAAATGGTGCACACCTTCACAGGAGTGAATGCATGTACACTGTCAATAGTGCACACCTTCACAGGAGTGAATGCGTGTACGCTGTCAATAGATAGTGCACACCTTCACAGGAGTGAATGCATGTATGCTGTCAATAGATAGTGCACACCTTCACAGGAGTGAATGCGTGTACGCTGTCATCCACAGGAGTGAATGCATGTACGCTGTCAATAGTGCACACCTTCACAGGAGTGAATGCGTGTATGCTGTCAATAGATGGTGCACGCCTTCACAGGAGTGAATGCGTGTACGCTGTCAATAGATAGTGCACACCTTCACAGGAGTGAATGCATGTACGCTGTCAATAGATAGTGCACACCTTCACAGGAGTGAATGCATGTACACTGTCATCCACAGAAGTGAATGCATGTATGCTGTCAATAGATAGTGCACATCTTCACAGGAGTTAATACGTGTACGCTGTCAAGAGTTAGTGCACACCTTTCCTGCTCGTAAGCTAAATAACTCAACAATTTCTGTACCACATTCTTCCAATGTTGATGCCATTTCTGAGGGAGAGCACAGATTGAATTGGCATTAGCATAATGCTACAGGTAATAGTTTGTACTCACGCTTTGTTTCCAAATTCTGAAATGCAGTTCCAACATTGATCAGCCAATGGCCTAGTTGTTACATGTTTAAAAATCATCTAA